>NC_057814.1:234196150-234226399 GCF_018294505.1 Triticum aestivum | reverse complement strand
GTCGCCCGTCCGCCCCGCCACCGCCTCGCGCCCTTGCTCCGCCGCCGCCGTGTCCCGCCTCGTCGCGCACCCTTCGCCAGATCCCGCCGGCCCGAGGCTCGCCGGAGCCGCCCTCGTCGCCGGAGGGCGAGGCTTCCCTCCGGTGGATCCGGTGGATCGGGACGAGATCCAACAGGATCTCCTCCAAACGCCGCGCCGTCAACCTTCGTCCCGGAACGCCCCCGTCCACTTTCCCACGAGGTCGAAAATCTTCCAAGTCATGAAATTGTCACATCATGTGCCCCTGTTCATCATTCTATATCTTCATGTATGTAACTTCATTTTGCTCATATTATACGTCGAAATGTTCACCTTGTCATGCTCTTCAGGTTAGTAGCATTTTCATGCATGTTACTCTCCATATTGATGCGTGTATCATCGTTGCAAGAGTGATATATGATGTTGTCTGCTGGAATTTAATAGAACTTGATGATTTGTCATTTTCGTTGCATTTTGTGTGTGCATTCTATGAGATTAATGTCTACATGTTTTATGAGCTCCATCATTCCATATTAACAGAGGTGCAAGTATTATATATTTGTGATCTATGTGATGACTAGCACAAACATGCGAATTAGGCTTCATAATGTTACTGTTTTCATACACTTTGCCAAGTCCTTTTCCTATTACATTTTGATGCTATGTAAACTTGTTGCTACCATGAGATCCATGCCCATTTTGAGATAGGTCAGTAAGCATGTTTTGTAGCTGTGGTATTTCTATATCCATTCATGCCTCTGGTTGTAATTATGGAGTAATCTAGCATGTCATTTCCTTGCTCTATTTTTGCTAAATATTGTTCCTCGCAGATTGTTAACATGATATTCAATATTGCCATGTGGTTTTTTAGTGATGCATGTACCCTATGAACTTGCCCTTGCCATTCTTAGCTTCTTGAATGCGTCTAATTCATGTTGGTTACCTTGTTATGCCATGAAATGCCTTGTGGTGAGTGAATTGATCTTGCAAAGTTGCTATCATGAATCTGTTCCTGCCATGCTCTGTTTTTCTTCCAAGTCTAAAACTGTTCATATAACTTGCCATGTTTGCATGGGTGCCACATCATTTTCCATGCCTCTTTGGGTAAAGAACAGTAAGGGAGATTTGTTCTATGTCTTTGGTACTAGCATGCCGTGCCTTTTTTCGCCATGATATGTTCCTATAGCATGTTGTTTTCAAGCTCTAAACATTGCTTCCTGATGCTGTTTTGATATGATTTGTATTTTCTGTCTGTGAAGCTGATATCATTTACATTTTTGCCATGCTATTTTGAGCTTGTTCTATTGAGAACTAGCAGGAGCTCAGTGTTAGTGATTTGTAGAGCTTCATGTGTACTTTATGGTCATGTGCTTTGTTGCTATGTTGGAGTGATGTAGCTTAGTTTCTTGTTGCATTCTAAGTGCTATGATGCTGTTAATCCCAGATTGGCATCATTCTTGTATTGCTTATCATTTGCAAACCGTGCATCCGTTTCCGGTGATCTTTATATCGATTTCGACCGAAATCACCTCATCTTTCCAGCGGCATACTTGTTTTGACAAGTTGATGCCTCGTTCATCATTTTCCTTCTGGAGTACCCATATGCATTGCACATCATATTTTGCATACCATGTCATGTATTGCATCATGTTGCTTGTGCGATGCACCGTGATTGATTGTTGTTCTGTTGCTTGTGCTCTTGCTTTGGGTAGAGCCAGGAGACGAGTTCGTGAATGAGGCACCTGTTGAGTACGCTAACGAGGAGCAAGCTTTCGACAACTCTGAGAACTTTGCAGGCAAGATGACCATTACCCTCGATATCACTTCTATCTTTGCGTGCTAGTTGTTCTCTCTATCGCTATGTCGCGCTACCTACCACTTGTTTATCATGCCTCCCATATTTCCATGTCAAGCCTCTAACCCACCTTCCTAGCAAACCGTTGTTTGGCTATGTTACCGCTTTTGCTCAGCCCCTCTTATAGCGTTGGTAGTTGCAGGTGAAGTTGAAGATTGCTCCATGTTGGAACATGTTCATGTTGGGATATCACTATATCTCTTATTTTAATTAATGCATCTATATAATTGGCAAAGGGTCGAAGACTTGGCCTTTTGCTCGGTTTTTTGTTCCACTCTTGCCGCCTTAGTTTCCGTCATACCGGTGTTATGTTCCTTGATTTTGCGTTCCTTACGCGGTTGGGGTTATGGGACCCCCTTGACAGTTCGCCTTGAATAAAACTCCTCCAGCAAGGGCCAACCTTGGTTTTACATTTGCCTAACCTAAGCCTTTTCCCTTGGGTTCTGCAGACCCGAGGGTCATCTTTATTTTAACCCCCCCGGGCCAGTGCTCCTCTGAGTGTTGGTCCGAACCGGGCGACCTGTGGGGCCACCTCGGGGAAACTTGAGGGTTGGTTATACTCGTGGCTTAACCTATCTGGTGTGCCTTGAGAACGAGATATGTGCAGCTCCTATCGGGATTTGTCGGCACATTCGGGCGGTCTTGTTGGTCTTCTTTTACCATTGTCGAAATGTTTTGTAACCGGGATTCCGAGACTGACCGGGTCTTTCCGGGAGAAGGAATATCCTTCGCTGATCATGAGAGCTTATAATGGGCTAAGTTAGGACACCCCTGTAGGGTATACACTTTCGATAGCCGTGCCCGCGGTTATGTGGCAGATGGGAATTTGTTAATATCCGGTTGTAGAGAAATTGACACTTGACTTAATTAAAACATATCGACCGCGTGTGTAGCCGTGATGGTCTCTTTTCGGCGGAGTCCAGGAAGTGAACACGGTTTGTGTTATGGTTGTACGTAAGTAGTTTCAGGATCACTTCTTGATCACTTCTAGCTTCACGTCCGTTGCGTAGCTTCTCATCTTACTCTTACTTGCGTATGTTAGCCACCATTCTTTCTTAGTGCTTGCAGCAACTCCACCTCATTACCTCATCCTACCCGTAAGCTTAAATAGTCTTGATCTCGCGGGTTTTGATATTGCTGAGTCCTCGTGACTCACAGATACTACCAAAACAGTTGCAGGTGCCGATGATACCAGTGCAGGTGATGCTACCGAACTCAAGTGGGAGTTCGACGAGGACCTTGTTCGTTACTATGTTTCGTTTCCTGATGATCAGTAGTGGAGCCCAGTTGGGGCGATCGGGGATCTAGGATTTGGGGTTATCTTCTTTTCATCTGGATTTGACAGTAGTCGGTCTATGTGTGTATTTTGGATGATGTATGAATTTATCTAAGTATTGTGTGAAGTGGCGATTGTAAGCCAACTCTCTTTATCCCATTCTTGTTCATTACATGGGATTGTATGAAGATGAGCCTTCTTGAGACAAAACCACAATGCGGTTATGCCTCTAAGTCGTGCCTCGACACGTGGGAGATATAGCCGCATCGTGGGCATTACAAGTTGGTAATCAAAGCCATCCCCGACTTACGAGCCCCCTGCTTGATCGAATCGCTGACGTTGTTGAGTCTACAACAAAATGTTTTGGGTCTTAGGATTATATATATCAGAGAATAGGATTCTTTTTACTCCTCGGTCCCTTCTGCGCTCTGGTGAGGCCTCCTGGCATAGATGTTTTGTCTTTCCTGTCCTCAAATTTCACGAATTTTTTTTAGGATCACGCGAGTATCTTGGAATCGTTCCGATATTCTTGTGACGAGAACATTGTTCTTGGTGCCTCCTGACATTTAGGGGTTGTGGCAGTGTCCCGGGGAGTTGAGCTCCGAGGTGTTGTTGTCACAATTTTATCGTTGCAGTTCTGGAATACCTGAGTTTGCCGACATCGAAAATCTCTTTTATGCAGCCAGCGGTGAGATAACCTCGACGCCACCCAGTACTGGGGCGGGAGTTCGGGAGTATTGCCATAGCTCGTATAACGGATGCTTTTTGAAGGTTGAGGTACACGATTTCCGGAGTTTTCTTGGTTATGTGTTGACGGATGGATACAGTTGGATGTAGGGATTGTTTAGTTGGGTGAGATATATTGCTTCCCCTGTATCCCCAACACCAGATTGCATAAACAGAAAGTTTCGGGAGTTTATAGGTGGGAATTCAACTAGCTCTAGTTATTCTTCCCGCAGATATTTGGTTTCTGATTGGGTAATCCTTACCACTTATTTATTCCAGTCGTACCTTGTTGTTTCATTCATCAACTTTTATCTAAGTGGCTTCTCACCTTAATGGACGTGTGATGTTAACCTGGGAATTCATTCGTTCAATCCTTGTTCGAATGTTTACTGTGAAGACTATATGTTGCAATTTCTATCCATTGATTCAGCTTGTCTATCTATCTATCAAGATTCTAACGGATGTCACTCTCTTCAGGATGGCTCCTCCAACGCATCAGAATCCGCAACGTTCTGAGGGAGAGTAGTCCAACCCTCCGCCACCTCCTCCGCCTCCGGAGGCATGGCAAGCTGTCATGGAAGCCACCAACGCCAACACCAAGATGCTTTTGCAACTCTTGTAAGAGCACAACCAAGGCCAAGGCAACCAAGGAAATTAAGGTCATGGGCAGTTCAACAATCAGCCGCAGTTTGCTACCCTCAACCAGTTCCTTGCAAATCAGCCTAAGTCTTTTAGCAACTGTGTCGAGGCCACAAACGCTGATGTTTTGCTCATGGACATCTGCAAGCATTTTGAATGTAGCAATGTCAAGCCTGAGGACTTTGTCAAGTTTGCTTCGTTTCAACTCAAGGACCAAGCTGCTAATTGGTATCAACAATACAAAGATTCCAGAGGAGGTCGTGTGATTACCTGGGATGATTTCTGCCGAGACTTCAAAGCTCATCATATTCCAACAAGCGTTGCTGAGAGTAAGCGTGAGGAGTTCCGGAATCTCAAGAAAGGAAGCATGTCCGTGTACCAATACAACATCCAGTTTCAGAAACTTTCTCGCTTTGCAAGGCAGGACGTTCCTGATGAAAAGAGCATGATCTATCACTTCAGAGGTAGCCTCAGAGAGGATCTGCAGTTAGCTCTCCTACTTCTTGAGCCTACTAAGTTTGATCAATTCTATAACATGGCCCTCAAGCAAGAAGGTGCTCAGCTCAAGTGTGAGGCATCAAAGAAGAGAATCAGGGATGCAGTTCAGTCTTCTTCTTCATCACAAGTGGCAGCTAAGCAACAGAAGTTCTGGCTTCCTCCTCCTCCATTTCGTCAGGCCTACCAGCAGAAGAACAAAGGTGGCCATGGATCTTCCAACCCACCCAACCCAGGCTATCAGAACAAGTCTCAGACTCAAGCTCCAAGGTCAAGTGCTCCTTCTTATCATCGTCCGCTCTCAGAGGTGACTTGCAACAAGTGTCAGCAGAAAAGTCACTATGCTAACAAGTGCTTCAACCAAAGGCGCCTTCCGCCTCCTCCTCTTGTGAGATCTTCAAGCAGTGCAGTGGTCAAGCATAATCCCAAGCATGCTAAGGTGAACATGATGAATGCAGCTCAAGCACATGATTCTTCAGAAGTGATCATGGGTAATCTCCCAGTTAATGATATTCCTGCAAAAGTCTTATTTGATTCTAGTGCATCGCATTGTTTCATGTCAAGACCGTTTTTTGCCAAGCATGAATTCACTTCTTCACATTTGGGTAAACCCATGGCTGTCATTTCTCCGGGTAAACGATTGAGCTCTAGTTTGATAGCTCCTGATGTTACCATCAAGATTGGCAACTATAAATTTCTGTCTTTTCCAATCGTTCTTGGTGACTCGGATATTGATCTAATTCTCAGCATGGACTCCAAGTCCTAGTAGGATTCCACCTAGAGGAAGGGGGAAGAAGGAAGGGAGAGGGAGAAGGGAAGGAAAGGGGGCGCGCGGCTAGCCCGTTGTGGCCCTTCTCTTTCCCACTAAGGCCCATGAAGGCCCATTAGTTCCCCAGGGGATTCCGATAACCCTCCTGCAGTCCGATAGTTACCCAGTACCTCTCGGAACTCATCCGGTGTCCGAATAACATCGTCCAATATATCAATCTTTATGTCTCGACCATTTCGAGACTCCTCGTCATGTCCGTGATCTTATCCAGGACTCTGAACAAACTTCGGTCATCAAATCACATAACTCATAATACAAATCGTCATCGAACGTTAAGCGTGCGGACCCTACGGGTTCGGGAACTATGTAGACATGACCGAGACACGTCTCCGGTCAATAACCAATAGCGTTACCTGGATGCTCATATTGGCTCCTAGATATTCTACGAAGATCTTTATCGGTCAAACCGCATAACATCATACGTTGTTCCTGATACGTCTGCAATGTATCTATAATTTATGAAGTATTCATGCTATTATATTATCTGTTTTGGATGTTTATGGGCTTTATTAAACACTTTCATATTATTTTTGGGACTAACCTATTAACCGGAGGCCCATCCCAAATTGCTGTTTTCTTGCCTATTTCAGTGTTTCGAAGAAAAGGGATATCAAACGGAGTCCAAACGGAATGAAACCTTCGGGAGAGTTATTTTTGGAACGGAAGCAATCCAGGAGACTTGGAGTAGACGTCAGGGAAGCCTCGAGGAAGCCACGAGGTAGGGAGGCGCGCCCTACCCCCTGGGCGCGCCCCCACCCTCGTGGGCCCCTCGTGGCTCCCCTGACCGATTTCTTTCGCCTATATATATCCATATACCCTAAAACCATCGGGGAACACAATAGACCGGGAGTTCCGCCGCCGCAAGCCTATGTAGCCACCGAAAACCAATCTAGACCCGTTCCGGCACCCTGCCGGAGGGGGGAAACCTCTCCGGTGGCCATCTTCATCATCCCGGCGCTCTCCATGATGAGGAGGGAGTAGTTCACCATCGGGGCTGAGGGTATGTACGAGTAGCTATGTGTTTGATCTCTCTCTCTCGTGTTCTTGAGGTGGTACGATCTTGATGTATCGTGAGCTTTGCTACTATAGTTGGATCTTATGGTGTTTATCCCCCTCTACTCTCTTGTAATGGATTGAGTTTTCCCTTTGAAGTTATCTTATCGGATTGAGTCTTTAAGGATTTGAGAACACTTGATGTATGTCTTGCATGTGCTTATCTGTGGTGACAATGGGATATCACGTGATCTACTTGATGTATGTTTTGGTGATCAACTTGCGGGTTCCGTGACCTCGTGAACTTATGCATAGGGGTTGGCACACGTTTTCGTCTTGACTCTCCGGTAGAAACTTTGGGGCACTCTTTGAATTACTTTGTGTTGGTTTGAATAGATGAATCTGAGATTGTGTGATGCATATCGTATAATCATACCCACGGATACTTGAGGTGACATTGGAGTATCTAGGTGACATTAGGGTTTTGGTTGATTTGTGTCTTAAGGTGTTATTCTAGTACGAACTCTATGATAGATCAAATGGAAAGAATAGCTTCATGTTATTTTACTACGAACTCTTGAATAGATCGATCAGAAAGGATAACTTTGAGGTGGTTTCGTACCCTACAATAATCTCTTCGTTTGTTAGCCGCTATTAGTGACTTTGGAGTGACTCTTTGTTGCATGTTGAGGGATAGTTATATGATCCAATTATGTTATAATTATTGAGAGAACTTGCACTAGTGAAAGTATGAACCTTAGGCCTTGTTTCAACGCATTGCAATACCGTTTGTGCTCACTTTTATCGCTTGCTACCTTGCTATTTTTTTGAGATTACAAAAACCTATATCTACCATCCATCACTACAAAAAAATACACTTCCGTGATGATACGTGTTTGTCATAGTAGGTCACGTTTTCTGTCATGCATGTACATCCATGGCAAATTTATGACAGAATCAAGATAGTCATACCTGTGCTATCGTAGAAGTGTTCCCTGACATTACCAAAATTATCATCACGGAAGTGTCCACTTCCATAACGATAGATCGCGCGTCACAGAAGTGCTTTCGTCAAGGGTGACCGACATATGGCATCCACTGTAACGGAACGCCGTTAAGCTATCGGGTTCGGTTTTGGATCCGATAACCCGTTAACAGCCCCGACCAATGGGGATTTTCCACGTGTAAAATCATCATTGGCTGGAGGAAACACGTGTCGGCTCACTGTTGGGACAGATGTCATCCACTCATTGGACCCAAAGCGCCTATGATACGTTGACACGTGGCACGGCCCAACAGAGGCCCATATAGGTTAAAAAGGCCGGCCCAGTCAAAGGCCCGTAGTACTTACTCAGGTACTAGTGGGCCAGCCCAATAACAACCTGCTTAATAAAGGCCCATTTACGGCCCGAAGCTAGATCTGGCCCGTTAATTGTTCACCGAATATTTGGGCCCATTTACGGCCCGAAGCCAGATCTGGCCCGTTAATTGTTCGCGAATATTTGGGCCCAATTATAGCCCAGTGACTTTCAGCCTGTTAGAGGCCCGATGTAGACATGGGCCCATTTCAGCCCTGTGTGACTTTCGGCCTGGGAATGGCCTGTGCTGCCCATGGGCCATATATGGTCCGACGAGACATCGGGCCCACTAACGGCCCGTGATAAAGGTGGCAACAGTTAAGCCCAACGTGACTTTGGGCCTGTTAAAGGCGTGTCGCATAATTCGGCCCGTTGATGTCTGTACTAAGCTTTCGGCCTCTTAAAGGCCCATGATATCAGTGGGACAACTAAGGCCCGAGATATGTTTCGGCCTGGTAACTGCCCGTGATATAACTGGGCCCATAAAGGCCCGGTCTACATTTCAGCCTGCTGAAGGCCCGTCGACGACTAGTGAAAATTGAGGCCCAATATGCATTTCGGCCTGCTAAAGGCCCATGGTTTCATCTGGGCCGTAACAGGCCAGTACAATATTCAGCCTGTTAATGGCCCAATGCTACCTGGGCCAAACTAAGCGCCGGGTCCACAAAAGGCCCAACTAAAATATAGGCCGGTGTAAGTTGTGGGCCTCACGCAAAGTGTGAAGGCCCCAATCATTCGGGCCCAAGAAAGATGCAGGCCGGCTCAATTGTGGCCCGCTAAACACCAGGCCCGTTAGAGGCGAATGTTTCGGCCCGGTCGACTACATCTGATTTTTTTCCGATAGCGAGTGATGGCAGTAACTAGTAGGAATTATGAACAAACCTACTCTATACAATAAAGAAATTACGGCATAGTAACTAAGAATAAACCTACACTATACAATAAAAGATTTATGGTATATTACATCCACTGGGCATAGAAGTTCGCCACCAGTGATCATAAAGCGCAACGAAGAAGCAGATTACAAAAACCGGGCACCATTGCAGCGTAACAAAATAATACTGAACCGAGACCACTTCCAAGACAGTTCAAGAAAGGTTAGCCTTGCGTGGGAACTGCTGCGCAAGCCGCTGAGCAAGGCTGTGAGACCGGCCTAGCATGTCGGTCATAGCTTCTAGGTGTAGCTGTTTAGCGATGAGGTTCTCATTGGTGTTCTCCGCAATCTTTCTTAGAGATAGGACTTCAAGTCGAAGTTGAGTTGCAGAATGCCTTTCTGCTAGAACTTGGGACTGAAGAAGTCGAACTGATTCAGACAACGAATTCTATGAGCTTGTCTGACTGCTAGTCTCAAGTAACTTGAACACTGCATCAAGACAAGACTTTGGGGTTGTCTCGCTATATTCAAGATGTTCTGCCTTCTTTACTGCAATATATGTTGGGTTTGTCGCACAGCCTTCAGCAGACATGTGCATGCCATCATGCATATCACCCTGAAACAAAGCAGAGAGATGACAGGTTTTGCACGTGTATAAACAAAGATGATAGCTGTGCTGTCAATTCCATCCAATTTCAAATTAGAAAAGAAAGAGTAAGTTCAAAATATCAATAGCATAATTTGGCATTGTTCATAATGCGGGGAGCTTCACCACACTACTGGATTACCATGTCAACATAACAAGCATAGATGAAGGGCAAAGAAAATCATTGTATCTATTTTGGTTAATGTGCATGGCATGTTGTTCATATCATTAGCCACATCAGTAAGATAAAACAGGAGATGACAAGGTGCAAACATGGGCTGCTTCACCACACACTGGATTATAGATCCACAAAACAAGCATACATATAGGGAGTATTAAGTAATGTGCATGGTATGAATAAGGAATTTGGTTTTACAAGTAAAACTTAGAACTTACGATTCTTGCGAACATGCATTTTGGTAGAAACAGCAAACTAAACAGCAGTAAACGATAGGGAGTATGAGCAAATTAAACAGCAGTTGAGGATAAAGGCTTTAGAAGGACTGACTTACATTAACAGTTAACACCAGCTTTATAACGCCCTTCTCCATGTCAAGGGAAGGATAACTCAAGAATTTCAGCACAGAATCATCTTCATAAGCATTGCGTGCACTCTACATTTTGTAGAGAGTAATTATAGATATGATAATACTGGAAGGGATAGAGGATAATGAAGATAAGATGCAGATTGATGCTACATAATCAACTACCAATCCCTGGAAGTACAAGCATTACAGGACAAAATGTACTGACAAGAGAAATGGGCTACACTTCTGCACTGGCATTGTCTGTGTATTCTACTTTTTGGTAAGATTAAATATAGATCTGATCTTTTTTAGTAAATGGTGGGCGAGGGAGATAAGGTGCAGAATGCTACACAATGAACCAATCCCTGTTCCCATAATACAAGAGTGTTTTGACCACTGGTGTACCGTACAAAACATTCTTATATTATGGGACAGAGGGAGTAGCTGTTAATGTAAGTACAGTGATAGACGACGTTCAGTCCTTACAAGAGGACTGCAGAGCTAAACCTCTTCAAAAGCATTGATTCTAAATTTATGTAAGTGTCCATACGGATCTTATAATGTCCACCAAATGGACGATAACGAGGCTAACATGTGCAGTGATGCTACATAATCAAACAACTATGAAAGTAAGTATGGTCATACATGGCAAGAGGTACTCACAAGAGCAATGCAGTGTGCAGTATAGTTGCGAGATTCTGTGGTCCCTTGAGAACGAATGTTCTTCTGCTAACAATTTTCGTACAAGTGAGACGTTAAGGCAAATGCAGAAATGTAGTTCAAATTGTGATGTGATATCATAGATAGTACCTTATGCTGCAGCCGAGACCAATGTGTAACAAAATTATTCCAGTCACCGACGGATAAATGTAGCACCGGAGACTTTACAGAAATTTCGTTTAGAGGCTTGCCATCGAAGTGCGCTTGCCTCAGGTAGGAACGATACTTCATAAACGAGTGCTTGAAAAGCGCAACCAACCCTTGCCCGTCTTCATAATCTAGTTTGGTCCTCGCCTATTTAAAAGAATGAAATCTTGTGTCTTCTGTCAGCAGAAACATATGCAGTAATGACCATGAATAACATTAGTACATTACTTATGCGTAAGTTGCGGAGGAAGACTATAAATTGTTCTATGTCTGTGGTATAATCTTTCCATGAAGGAAAGATGCGCACAAAGTTCCTGACAACAATATAAGCTTTGTCTTCTAAACTGGGAAGAAATGGAACAGGGGTCCTATTTGCTGCAATTGGGGCTCTGTCTGGTTCGAAAAGGGATTTTGCAACTGGATTTGGTGTACTCTTTGCTGGAATGGGGGTTTTGCGTCATAGAGCTGGTGCTATGTCAACTGGCATAATCATAATGTTTGCTGCAGTTGGGGTCTGCTGAGATGGGGCATCAGAAATGACCAGTGTAGTAGGGCTAGAGTCTGCTAGAGTTGGGGTGTTTTGTGGGTCAGGTGATATTGCAACTACAGCTAATGGGCTATTTGATTTATCAGGTGCCACTACCTTTTCCAAATACTTTGCTTGTGCTCCTCCACGATCAGCAATCACCCTCTTCCTTTTGAACGTCTGATAGACAAGAATAGCACTTGAATGGATAAATATGGTATGATGACAGATGGAATATGTACTGAAAATGGATAGGCAGGCCGTATTCACATACATGATGTGTAAACTAAGCTAATGGCAGTTCAACAAAGTAGAAGCAATGCAAAGCATCAGTTGCAAGATATGTGCGACAAATATAATCTTGGAAAGTTAGGGCAAGCACCTTGATGGGTGAATAAGATAGGGTATCTTCCTCTGACTCCTCCACTAGGGAGCTACATTGACTTAGGTCTCCCTCTAGCTCAGAATCACTGTTAGGATCATATTCTGAGCATGAATCTGTAGGTGGAGAGCGTTTGCATTGCATTGCATCCAGACTTGATTTCAGTCCCTTAATGCCATGTTTGACAGCCATGGCATTGTTCTGCTTTATTCTTTTCATGCGCGCAAGCTCATAATCATTATGATGTTGTTCAGAATCTGAGATTCATGAAAACATAAAAGTAGTCAGATTATCTGTGGAATGCATTGCGGATTCAACTCGAAGAGTGTCTCCCTATAAACCCCTGCATATGCAAAGTTCACCCCGCAACCGTGCTGACCAGACCACACACAGAAATACAAACCCCTTATGTCTCTATAACAGGCAGACACACATTTCAAAACTGAAGTAGGAACATTAGAATTATATGAAATTCGTATTTGAACAAATAAACTAAGGAATTATGAGTGGCATAATGTTTAGCTTCAAGGGTGGAGTGTTGGTAGTGCGACACAAAGCAAGTAGGCAGATTGTATTCCATGTAAAATATCAAAGCCTATGTAAAAGCTGGAAATGACACTTTCTTTCTATACAATGCAGTGTTCGTTGCCCACACATGATGGAAGAGATCACATAGAGAAATACTATTCACTCATGTCTACGGTTGCAGTATTTAGAAACAGGGTGGTCCACCCTAAAAGAATATTGACAACAAATATGACAAGGCAAGCATAGATGTGGTGAATCAATCATTTACTTGTGAGCTCACTAGGACAAGTATGCAGAATTGTAACTGCAGTAAGAGACCGTCCAAAATCTGAATCAAGAAGTTTGTCTAGCACTTATTGTTTGCAACTAATCGACGTGAATAATTGGATATTATATCGAATGAGTAAGAAAGACAAGTAAAATTTTCAACAAACCTGGCTTGCAGTAGTAATCTGGGTCAATGTCACTACGACCAACAATCCAAAATGACTAGTGTCTATTCCTAGGGCCGGAATTTTGAAAACCTTGTGAACTTTACAAGTACTAAAGATTACCGAAATACATTTGAACCATTAAGTGTAGGTAGCACCGAGCACACAACAAACCCTAATGATAGTCCTGCCTAATGAGTAATGAATCAATTAGAAAATGGGTGATGAGGAGTGGCTGCTGAGTGTTGAGGACTTATCTCAGGATAAATCGGGTTGGCTTAGTGGGTGCTGCACGCCTGAGCCCTGAACGGACAGGGAAGGTAGGCACGGCGGCGCGCCCGGGCAGCGGTGACGCTGTTGGGCGAGCAGCTCCTGACCTCCTGTTAGTCCGGCGTCTCCTCCTACAGTCATGCCGTCCGGGGACGGCAAGTCGCCGGTGAGGCAGGCGGCTGGGGGCGAGTAGAGATCGGAAGCGCGCAGCAGAACAGAGGGGAATCAGGGCCTGGGACGAGCCAAAATCCAAGGGTGGGCCGGCCCACCATGGGCACCCTGTAGAGATACACACCCGAGCGGCGAACATGCATTTTCGAAACTAATTTAGGAACATTTAGCTGACCAATTAAATGAATCTGTTTTAATAATATCAGATTCGTATGGGTCGAGCAGTGCTATTATGTCACGAAGCACATATTCTGATCGTATAGTGATCATAAAAGGGGGAAACCGGAGAAATGATATTTAGCAGCCATTGTTTGCTTTGAACTAAGAACTAAATTCTAAGAGCTGAAAAGAAAGTAGAGTAACCAAGTTAAGATCTATTTTCTGGTTGAGATCAAAAAGTTGAGGAGATATGAACTACCACCTCTCTTGCGGCGCCGTGTAGGCATCGGGGGTGCGATGGTTGTCGGTGGCATTGAAGCAGATCTGCAACGGTAGATGTCGGGGAAACGACACCTATGGGATCACAAGTCCCTACTATGGTTGTCGGGGCACAGGGTTGCGAGAAGAGCAGGATTAGTAACTAGCACATGGATCGTTTACCCAGGTTCGGGCTGCGAGGATGCGTAAAACCCTAGTCCTGCTTTGGTGGGTGTATTTCAGAGAGTTCTTGAGCTCTCGAACTAGCTGTGGTGAGTGCGTGGTTCGAAAGAGCCGAATCCTTCTCCAGTATGCCATGGGCCTCCTTTTATAATCGAAAGGGGCTGCCACGGTGGCACACAGGAGGTGGAAAGGCGCACAGTGCTATGGGCTTATCGCTCGTATTACAGGACAAGACGCATTTAATGCGTAGCTTAGGTGTCCCCTTGCTTTATTGGGGACGGGGGCGAGGCCCGTCCCGTCCGTCGCCACTCCTCCTTGCTTCGACACACGCCTTGGCTAGCGACGCATGCGGCGCCACATAGGCAGGCAGGCAGCTGAGGCGGCGCGGTGGTGGAGCCTCCACGAAGATCTGCATGCCGCCACGCGGGCGCTTGATGAGTTGGCCTGGGAGCTGCATGTTGCCACGCAGGTGCCCGCCCAGCTGGTTGGGCTGGCAGTTGCAAGTGAACTGTGGAGACTTGGTTAGTGCGGGCCTGGTAGTGGCCCTGCTGGCGTCCTCGGTGAGGGCCTTACCGGGTGGCCCGGCAAGGGTCTTGCCGTGGCGCGCTGTCGTCCCCGGCAAGGGCCTTGCCGGGGGTCTGGTGGCCTTCCTCGGCAAGGATCCTGCCGAGGATCGTCGTCTTCTAATCCTCATCTGATCTTGAGTGTTCCTTGTCTTCACAAAGATCTGCATGCCACCATGGAGGTGCCTCCCGAGCCCTGGCCCAACGTGATGTTGGAGACTGTGGGCTCAAGGGTGGCTCGCTCTGTTGGTGTGGGGCGAGCTGCCGCGGCAAGGGTCTTACCGGGGCTGCTGAGGCTGCCCCGGCAAGGGTCTTGCCGGGGGAACCTGCTTCGTCCCTCTACTCTTTGTGGTCTTGGCCTTGGCGTTGCTCTGGTTATCTTGGGCTTCGGTCTTACCTTGGCTCACCTACCCTGTTCTGCTTGGTGTGACCGTGGGCGCGGCTCCGACTTCCCGTGCACAGGTAAAGGGGTACAAAAGTGCGCCCCTCCTTTTGTACACTGACAGGAGCCCCCGGGCCTGGGCCACACATAAGCGTGACACGTTGTTGGGCCAAGCCCAAAACGGTGCGCGGGCAGGCAAGGCGGTTTTTACCGCGGTAAAACTTTTCACGCGCTGCGCTTCCCATGCCCCGCACATGGCGCGGCGTGGCGTGGAGGGGTGCGCGTGACGTGGGCGGCATGCATGGGGCGGTTCCTGCACGCATGCGTCACATCACAGTAAATGGGCAGCTCGCGCCTTCCCCATAAAAGGAGGGAGGCGTGGAGGCGTGGCCTATTTACTGCGCGGGGCCGGGTTGCGGTCTCCAAGGCCTCCACACCCCACGATCACGGGGTGGGGAGAGGTCGCTTCACCCGTCCCCTCGATTCTGCACGTTTGCCACGCGTCCTCCATGCGCTTGGGGTGGCAAGCGGTGGAGGCGGGAAACCGGGCCGTCGCTGGTTGGGGCAGCGGGTCGGTCTCGATTCCCCGCGCCTCTGGTGGCTGGGTTGGCCGAGCGGGGCGGCCGAGCCCCGACCCCGCCCCTTTATAAGGAGGGGGAAGGGGGAATGGCATCCCGCAGTCCTCTGTCATCTATCTCCTCCTGCTTCCGCTTCTTCCTTTCACTCGCCATGGAGAAAGGGAATCCTGGCCCTTCGTCGGTGGCGGCGAGGGTCACCGCTCGACAGCGCGTCCCTCCCCCTCCTGAGCCCGCGGTGGTGGAACCGGCCGCGAGGGGAAGGGGGAGGGGGAGAGGCCAGGGCAGAGGTCGTAGTGCTCGAGGAAGAGGAGGACGGGGCGGCGCGCCGGCTTCGCCCCCGCCAATGATGCCTTTTCCGATCGAAGGCCATGTTGGAGACCAACCTCGCGAGTTCTTCATCAGGCTGCGCCGGCCTCCACGTCGCCGTCTTCGTCTTCCCGCCCCGTTTGCTCGGGAGATGGAACGTGACCCGCCCCAATCCCTCAGATTGCACATAGGGGCTGTGGGAATGGGGGCACGCGGGTCGACGTCGACTTCCCGGCTCCTCGGGTTATGTACCTCCGTCGTGGATGAAAGACGTTCGCTCGCATCCACAGCCTGACGGCGGGGCTCGTCCTCTACTTCAAATTAATGGAGGACGGCCTGCTCTCCGTCAAGGTCTTCGGAGAGTTCGGGACTCGCCTGAAGTGCTGCGTGGAGAGCTCCTCCGACGGAGATTCCGACGATGGAAGCTCTTCCTCGAGCGAAAGTGATGAGGAGGACAGCAGGGCAGATGACGGGGACGAGTCCGACTAGGCGTCGGACGCCCCGCGCCTGGGCGGGTGCGGCAGCAGCAACATCTGCACCTGGCCGCTCCTCCGGCAGAGTTTTGCTGGGGGTGGGGCCAGCTCCTTGAACTTCTCGGGGTCGTCTCCTTGGGCGGCTGGCGTTGGGAGGTTGCGGAAGAGGAAGAGGACGGGCGGCAAGGCCGTCAATTCGGAGTACGCGGGCACCGACGCCTTCATCGCGTGTTGCCGGTCCTGCCGCCTCGTCTTCCAGCTCCTTTCCCAGCACCGTCATCACCGGCCCTCCCGTGGGCGGCCACCGAGGTGTTCTCTTGGTGCTTTCTGCTGCTCGTAGCTCGCCTAGGCGTCCCTTTTGCCCTCTCGCCTCCTTGACCTGCCTCCTGAGGAGAGGGACAAGAAAGGGATCACGGGCATCTTATCTCTTTTTTAATCTGTAAGCCTTTGGGCCTTGTTAAATTTAAAGCTTGTAATCCCCCTTGTTCATGTTTTTTATTCCGTATGGACTGTACCTGTGTGGGATGTTTTTAATGGAAAAGAGATGCTTGCCGGGTTTTTCGTTCGTGGGTAGACCCCGCGACAAGGAGCGAATCCTTGTTAGAATTTAAGATAAACGTTTTCACCCGGCAACAGGCCTTGCCGTCCCCCCACTTTGCTCGACCACTCTCGCGCCCTTGGCGGAGACAGGGATGAAACGGGCTTAGGCTCCTCGTTCTACTTCCTTGCCACCGCGACTACAACCAAATCCGGGCCCAGGAGATAATCCTTGGGTATAGAAAAGGGGAGCACGATGGCCTTGAAATAAAACGAGGTGTCACATATCCCAGTTCTGTTCCGAAATGCATGATAGAGGATGAAAGACTTATCTGGATCTGCAGCCCCCGGCAACCTTGTCTTGCCGTGGTTGGATCCTTGTGCTTGCAGCCCCCGGCAACTCTGGTTTGCCGGGGTCGGGACGCCGGTCCGCTTCCTTTCTTCCAAGTAGCTCAGCAGAAGTGCTCATGTGCCCTGCGAACCAAGGGAGGACAGAAAAGAAACAGATAGACGCGCACTCGACCTCTAGGCTAGGGGTTAGTCGCCGCTAAGCACTATCAACCCTAACCAAGGAAGAGACTCGACCTAGCATGCATGCTATAACTTAGGGCGCCAGTGCTTCATTTATTTATGCTCAGGGTCTGCGCCTGGCTTTGTACAAAGGGTTACATGCCTTGCCGGCAAAGCTTGTACAAAAGGTGGCTTGCCGGGAGGCCCGGCGAGCCGCGCCTTATGGGTAAAACTTGCGAAGATGCTCGATGTTCCAGGAGTTGCTCACTGGGACAGCATCTTCGGTCTCCAGGCGGACTACGCCGGGCCTGGTGACTCGTATTACCCGATAAGGGCCTTCCCACTTTGGCGTCAACTTGTTGGAATTCTTGGCCGACTGAACGCGCCGAAGAACAAGGTCGCCTTCCTCAAAGCTTCCGGCATGAACCTTGAGGCTATGGTAGCGGCGCAAGGCTTGCTGGTAGCGTGCTGCTCTCACAGCCGCCCGAAGACGATCTTCCTCAAGGAGTGTCGCATCATCTTGGCGCAACTGCTCTTGCTCAAGCTCATCATAAGCGAGCACTCGAGGTGACCCGTATATGTGTTCCATGGGGAGAACTGCTTCTGCCCCATATACCAGGGCAAAAGGTGTCTGGCTGGTGGCTCGATTTGGCGTCGTCCTGATCGACTAAAGAACCGCCGGCAATTCATCAATCCAGCGCCTTCCGCTCTTGCGCAGCTTGTCAAAAGTCTTTGTTCTTAGGCCTCGCAACACTTCAGCATTTGCCCTTTCCGCTTGGCTGTTGCTCCGTGGGTGTGCCACGGAAGCAAAACAGACCTTGCTGCCGAGGTCTTGAATGTATTGCATGAAGGTGTGGCTTGTGAACTACGTGCCGTTGTCGGTGATGACTCTGTTGGGCACACCAAAACGGCAAACTAGTCCCTTGAAAAACTTGACAGTTGACTGAACAGTCACCTTTCTCACTGCTTCCACCCCCGGCCACTTTGTGAACTTGTCGATTGCAACATACAAGTACTCAAAGCCCCCGACAGCGCGGGGGAAAGGGCCCAGTATATCGAGCCCCCAGACCGAGAATGGCCAGGAGAGAGGGATTGTTTGAAGGGATTGAGCTGGTTGATGAAGCTTCTTTGAATGGAACTGACACGCTTCACACTTGGTTACTAGTGCCGTCGCATCGTGGGGGGCGGTGGGCCAGAAGAAACCTTGCCGGAACGCCTTTCCGGCAAGGGCCCTCGACCCTATGTGGGAGCCACATATGCCTCCATGTATCTCTGCCAACAGCTCCAGTCCTTCCTCCCGGGGGATGCACTTCAATTTCACGCCGTTCGGCCTTCTCCTGTACAGGACGTCATCGACGAACTGGTACAGGGTGGACCGACGGGCTACCTTTTCCGCTTCCTCCTTCTCCTCAGAAAGTTCCCTTGTTTGGAGGAATCGGACAGTATGTTGTGCCCATGCCGGAGCCTGGGGCTCGACGGCAAGGACCAAAGGCATTTCCTCAGCCATGGGTGCGGCTGTCTCCATGGCTAGGGCTTGACGCCCTGCTGGAGCTAGTTGCCCTTTGGCGGGCTCAGCGTCCGCGGCAGCACCCTTGCCGGCAGCCCCAGGAGGCTCGGTAGGAAAGTACTTGCCGGGACCTGACTTCCTCCGCTTGTTCTGCCCCGTTGATGGTTCGACGAATGGTTGAGTTAACCGGAGCAAAAAGGTACCTGGTTCCACAGGTAGCTTGAATGCAGCACACTTTGACAGGTAATCGGCGATGTCGTTCTCCATTCGGGGGACGTGCTCCGCTTGGATACCGTCAAAGCATTCCTCCAGCTTCCTCACCTCATCTATGTAAGCCTCCATCAATGGGCTCTGATAATCTTTGTTGACCTGTCTGACAACGAGCTGCGAGTCACCCCTGACGATGAGCTTCTTAACCCCGAGGTCTGCCGCGATCCCGAGACCGGCAAGCAGCCCTTCATATTCCGCAGTGTTGTTGGTGGACATCTCCCTAGGAAAGTGCATCTGGACCACGTACTTGAGGTGCTCTCCGGTGGGCGCGACGAGTAGCATGCCGGCACCAGCGCCTTGCAGCGAGAAAGCCCCATCAAAGTACATGATCCAGTCGCGGTCTGCATCCCTGCCGGGGAGAGCGGTCTCCTGGATTTCTTAGGCGTTGAGGTCCATTCCGCAATGAACTCTGCCAAGATTCTGCTCTGGAATGACGAGGTACTGTCAAACTTCAAACCAAAACTTGACAACTCCAAGGCCCATTCCACAATCCTTCCGGTTGCATCTGGGTTATGCAGTATCCGCTGCAATGGGAGGCGGGTGACGACAGTGGTCTCGTGGGCTTGGAAGTAATGACGCAGCTTCCTCGAGGCCATAAGGAGGCCGAAGAGCAATTTTTGCACACCGGAATACCTCGACCTAGCCCCCTGCAAGAGGGAGCTGACAAAAGTAAACCGGGTGCTGCATCATCTTCTTCTTCCGCACCACCTTGCCTGACTACGCAAGCACTGCCTCGGTGGCGCTAGATCCTGCCGGGGGCCCTGCCTTACCGGCACCAGGCCCTACCGGGGGATCTTTGGCTTTCCATCCGCTGGTTCTACTGCCGCCACTGCCTCTTCATCAACCTCTCTCTGCGCCACCAGTGCGGCGCTGACCACTTGATTCGTCACCGCTAGATACAGCAGCAACGGCTCTTGTGGTTTAGGCGCAACAAGTATTGGCATGGAGGAAAGGTATTTCTTCAGATCCTGCAATGCTGCCTCGGCTTCTGGGGTCCACTCCATTGGGCCTGCCTTCTTCAAGATTTTGAAGAAAGGAAGGGCGCGCTCGGTGGACTTGGAGATGAATCGGCTCATGGCGGCGACGCAGCCAGTGAGCCGACGCACATCCTTGATCCGCTTGGGCGCCTCAATCTGCTCAATAGCCTTGATTTTGTCTGGGTTTGCCTCGATCCCGCGCTGTGACACAAAGAACCCGAGAAGCTTGCCGGACGGAACGCCGAAGACACACTTCTCAGGGTTCAGCTTGAGGTTGATCTTGCGCAGGTTGGCAAATGTCTCTTCCAGATCTTGCACAAGAGTTGGCCCGTCCTTGGTTTTGACCACTATGTCATCCATGTATGCCTCCATATTTCTATGGAGCTGAGGTTCAAAACCAATTTGGACTGCTCTTGCAAACGTCGAGCCAGCACTCTTCAACCCGAAAAGCATCCGTAAAAAGCAATACGTACCACATGGGGTGATGAATGCTATCTTTTCTTCATCCTCTCTTGTCATGAAGATTTAGTGGTAGCCCGAGTAGGCGTCGAGGAATGATAACAGATCACACCCGGCCGTGGAGTCAACAATCTGGTCGATGCGCGGCAACGGGAAGGGGTCCTTAGGACAAGCCTTATTGATATCTATGTAATCAATACACGGCCTCCACTTCCCATTCGCCTTGCGCACCACTACCGGATTGGCCAACCACGTCGGGTGGAGCACTCCTCTCACCAAACCTGCTGCTTCCAACTTCCTGATCTCCTCTGTGATGAACTCCTGCCTCTCCAGAGCCTGCTTTCTGACTTTCTGCTTGACAGGCCGCACATGAGGGCAGACAGCTAGGTGGTGCTCAATCACCTCCCTTGGAACACCGGGGATGTCGGATGCTTGCCATGCAAACATGTCGACATTCGCCCGCAGGAAGGTGCCGAGCGCGCCTTCCTATTTCCTGTCGAGGGTGGAGCCTATGGTAAAGGCCCCTCCTGTGCCATCCTCCCTGGCGGACACCTTCTTGGTCTGCGGTGGCTCGGCTCTGGATTTCTTGTTCTTGCCGGTAGAGCTCTCTGGCATGTCCTCGACGGTAGCATAGCACTCCGAAGAGGCATGCTTGCCGGAGTGGGTGCGAGAGGTCTTGCCGGGCTTTCTCTTCCCTTCCGGGCCTTCAGCGGCAGGAGCAGGTGCCTTGAGGGCAGCTGCTGCAACTGCTTCCCAGTAGAGTTGGTCGGCGCAGATCAGCGCGTCCTTCTTGTCGAAGGGGACGGAGATGATGGTCAAAGGCCCGGGCATCTTTAGCATGTTGTAGGCGTAGTGTGATGCTGCCATGAACTTGGCTAGTGCCGGGCGGCCGAGGATCCCGTTGTAGGGCAAGGGGATCTCGGCCACGTCGAAGATGATCCTCTCCGTTCTGTAGTTCAACTCCCCTCCAAACGTCACGGGCAGTGTGACCTTCCCCTTCGGCTGGCTCCTCCCCGGATTGACCCCTTGGAACATACCCGTTTCCTCGAGGTCTCCATCAGGAATTTGCAGTCTTTTGATCACGACAGGCGAGATCAAGTTCAGGCCGGCCCCGCCGTCAACCAACATCTTGTTCACCTTGAGGTTGCGTATCGTTGGGGAGACCAACAATGGCAAACACCCAACCGCGGTTGTGCAGTCAGGGTGGTCCTCGGCGTCAAAGATGAGGGGCGTGCTGGACCACTTCAGTGGCTTCTGAGCGTCGAACGACGGTTCCGCTGCTGTAATCTCACGCGCCCACTGCTTGAGCTGGCGGTGAGAAGTATGCAACGAGGCGCCACCATCGACGCACATGGCCTCCGTAGCCTTCTGGACCTCTTGCTCCCCGGACTCGTCGTCCTCGTCATGATCATCGTCTTCTTGTTTCTTGTCACGGCCCCAGGCGGGCCTCTCTTGCTGGTCGTCCTTGCCGCGGCAGCCTCCTTGGCCGCCATGTTTCTTGCCGGATCCCTCGGCACCATCCAGGTCCTTCTCCTTGTCCCGCCTCTCGTACTCAAGCTTTTTGCTTCTCAGCAAGCAGCTCGACTTGTTGGCAGTTCTGGAGGTCGTGGCCCTTGGTGTGGTGGATCTTGCAGTATTGCTTGCCGGAGCTTCCTAACTTGTCGGTAGCCGCCAAGGCCCGGCAGGCGGCGTACCCGGCAATCTTCTTGCCGGGGGCGTCTGCCTTGACCTTCTTGGCAGTGCCGGTATCGTCAGATCCTTCAACGGCAAGCACGGCCTTGCCTTTGCGTTTCCTATTGCGACGCCGGTCCTTCTTCGTCGGGGTGGCGGCGTCTTCGTCGGTAGAGTCGGTTTCCGCACCGGCGGCTTCGCCGGGGTACTTCCTTCCCTCTTAAGCCCGAGCGCACCTATCGGCCAGAACGTAGAGCTCGGCCACATCCTTAACCTTGGTCATCGCCAGCTCTTCACGCATCTTGCGGTTGCGCACGTTCTGATGGAACGCGCTGATCACATCGGCGGGATGAACGTCGGGGATGTTGTACTGCACCCGGCTGAATCTCTGGATGTACTTGCGCAGGGTTTCCCCTTCCTTCTGGGGAATGATATGCAGATCACTGGCCTGGCCATGAGCTTGGTGGCCTCCTGTGAAGGCGCCAACGAACTCATGGCACAGATCCGACCAAGAAGAAATGGAATCCGCCCGCAAGTGCATCAACCAAGACATAACATTGGGCTTCAGTGCCAGCGGGAAATAGTTGGCAAGCACCTTGTCGTCGCGAGCTCCAGCAGCCTGCATCGCGATGGTGTAGATGCTGAGGAACTCAGACGGATGGGTCTTGCCAGTGTACTTCTCGCCGACGTCGGGCTTGAACGTGCGGTGGGATGGCCACTGGAACTGCCGCAGCTCACGGGTGAAGGCCGGGCAGCCCACCTCGTAAGGTAGGCCGCCGGAGCCCCCCGGTGCTGGGTGGTCCATAGCGGGTCCCACCCGCTTGTCCGACTGGTGGCGCGTTTCACGCCGGCGCTCGATGGTGGTCCGAGCGTCTTCGTGAGCTTGTTCCCGAAGAACCTGGCGCTGGTCGCGGAGGGTCCACGGGTCAGACGATGCTATGGAGATGTTATCACAAGCGTCGTCATGACGGGCCGATGCCCGCGGTGGCTGGCGAGGAGGAGAGTGCACCATGGCCGCAGCTCCCCCGGTCCTCCCAACGCCAGCGTGTGGTGGCTCGGTGGAGCGCTGACCCGAGGGCCCCGCTGGCCGCGGATCGTCTTTGTTGGCGATGGCGACGAGGCTCCGGATGGTGGCCCTGCACTCGTCGAGCTTCTCTGCAGCAGGAGGGAAGTCGAGGAGCAGCTGCGCGCGCGCCAAAGCTTCTGCTGGCGTGGGCGGCGACGATAGCTGCGTGGATCGCGGTGCGCTTCGACTTCTAACCACGTTAGAAGGAGCTCCGTTACGATCCAGCGGCTGCGTGCCATTTTCGCCAGCACTTCGGCGGGCATGCTGAACTCCTGTATCCCGTGGACGACGCACAGGGCTCTTCCCACGGCGGTGCCCAGGGTCACCGGCGTGGTGACGCCGCTCGTCGCGCACACCATGGGAAGAGCGCGCAGTGGTCGCCGGCGTGGGCATCTTGGAGGTCGCTGCGCCGCCCGGAGGTGGCACAATGACACCCCTGGAGGCCCCCGCACCGCCTGCGGGGGGCCCAGCTCCGTCTTTGGATCTGGCGACGTGCGGCCGGTCGTCGGGCATGCGAACGACGCCGCTCGCCAGGCTCTGACTGCCAGGGTGATGCTGGTGCTCGCGGACCGCGGCCCGGGTCATGTCCGCGACCGGGCCGCTGCTCGCCCGTAGTGGTACGGGCCGTTCGGCCCCCGACGAGCCGATCGCCGTGGCCGTCTTCTTCTTGGGAGCCATGGCGACAAAGAACTGCTAGGCTAGCTACTAGACTAGATTCTCACAATTGCGCCCCCTACCTGGCGCGCCAAAGATGTCGGGGAAACGACACCTATGGGATCACAAGAATCCCTACTACGGTTGCCGGGGCATAGGGTTGCCAGAAGAGCAGGATTAGTAACGAGCACAAGGATCGTTTACCCAGGTTCAGGCCGCGAGGATGCGTAAAACCCTAGTCCTCCTTTGGTGGGTGTATTTCAGAGAGTTCTTGAGCTCTCGAACTAGCTGTGGTGAGTGTGTGGTTCAAAAGAGCCGAATCCTTCTCCAGTATGCCATGGGCCTCCTTTTATAGTCGAAAGGGGCTGCCACAGTGGCCCACAGGAGGTGGAAAGGCGCACAGTGCTATGAGCTTATCGCTCGTATTACAGGACAAGACGCATTTAATGCGTAGCTTAGGTGTTCCCTTGCTTTATTGGGGACGGGGGCGAGGCCCGTCCCGTCCGTCGCCGCTCCTCCTTGGTTCGACACGCGCCCCAGCTAGCGACGCATGCGGCGCCACGTAGGCAGGCAGGCAGCTGAAGTGGCGCGGTGGTGGAGCCTCCATGAAGATCTGCATGCCGCCACACAGGCGCTTGATGAGTTGGCCTGGGAGCTGCATGTTGCCATGCAGGTGCCCGCCCAGCTGGTTGGGCTGGCAGCTGCATGTGAACGGTGGAGACTTGGTTGGTGCGGGCCTGGTAGTGGCCCTGCTGGCGTCCTCGGTGAGGGCCTTGCCGGGTGGCCCGGCAAGGGTCTTGCTGTGGCGCGCTGTCGTCCCCGGCAAGGGCCTTGCCGGGGGTCTGGTGGCCTTCCTCGGCAAGGATCCTGCCGAGGATCGTCTTCTTCTAATCCTCATCTGATCTTGAGTGTTCCTTGTCTTCACAAAGATCTGCATGCCACCATGGAGGTGCCTCCCGAGCCCTGGCCCAACGTGATGTTGGAGACCGTGGGCTCAAGGGTGGCTTGCTCTGTTGGTGTGGGGCCAGCTGCCCCGGCAAGGGTCTTGCCGGGGGAACCTGCTTCGTCCCTCTGCTCTTTGTGGTCTTGGCCTTGGCGTTGCTCTGGTTATCTTGGGCTTCGGTCTTACCTTGGCTCACCTCCCCTGTTCTGCTTGGTGTGACCGTGGGCGCGGCTCCGACTGCCCGTGCACAGGTAAAGGGGTACAAAAGTGCGCCCCTCCTTTTGTACACCGACAGTAGATGGGTGCATCGGGGGATAAGTCCCGTTGCGGTGGAAGAGAAGGTCGTGTGAGCGGCCCCGACAAAGAGGACGACGGCGCCGATGAAGCGAGGGGACGTGACGCAAGGCTCTTGGTCCGTCGTTGTGGATGAGGAACGTCCATCTCTAGCAGTGGACGACGCGGTCTTGGTAGGCGCTTCGGCATGGTGGAGGACGGTGGCAATGGATGTGGTGGAGGACGGCGACGATGGATGTGGTGGAGGACGGCGGCGATGGATGGGGTGGCGGACGGAGGCTGGTGTGGGGATGGTGTTCTAGCGCGGATGGTGTATGAATGGGAAAATGGAGGGAGAGGTACGGGGAACCATGTTTTTGGGACGCGCCTGTCTGAAATATGGGAAAGTTACGAACTTAGCCCCCGTTTAAAATTTGGACGTCTCGTCGGTTGGGGATACGACGGTAATCTCGCATCTCGCCAATATTTGCCCATAGTGATTTCGGGCGAGGAGAGGGTGGTTGGCGCCCACGGTGTATGAACGGGGCTGACAGGTAGGGCGGCTGTGTCACGTTTGAGTGAAGTTACAAACCTGTCCCTATTGAAAATATTTGCCTACATCGATTTCGGCCGAGTCGAGTTTGTTTTGTCGCCCACCGTGTATGAATGGGGAAATGGAGGAAGAAACAGAGGTCTTTTGGATGATCTTGAATCAAATGTGTTTTGCCGCCCATGTTTGGCGCCCACCGTGTCGGAATGGGCTCAGAGGCTGTCGTGTCACGTCTTATTGAAGTTACTATCCTACCCCTATTTAGAGCAGTGGAAATCAGGCCGATGGATTGTCCGTGTAATGGGTAGACAGTAATTTCCATCTCCCAAACACTTGGCTTCGGGCAGCCGACGTGGGAGTGGAAATTTTGCCGCTTCTTTCGAATTTTGGGACAATAAGCATCCACGTTTACCCTGGCAACTAAATTCGAATCCATTTTATATTCCTATACGAATCTTTATAAATCATTCTATGTGTTTTTATATATCTTCAAAAGGACGGCAAAGATGTATTCCACTATCATATATGAATATGGTTTACAAATGCCGATACTCAAATTCAGAAGCTAGAATCCAGTTTAAGGTGAATTCAAATATTTGGAACACTTTATGTCCAACTCAAATGTCACACGCAGCATAATGTGTACTCCCATTTAGATATGTACACAAGCGATGTATCAAGATTCAAATACCGAGTGAATCAACCAAGAATGTACAGAACTAACAGACATATAAACACTTATAGAGTATATGGATCAATAATATCAACTAACAGACATAAGCCAGGTCGCTGTACTTTTCGTTGCTACAAGAGCATCCTTTTTTTAGCCAAGCTACTACAGCATCTTGGCCTTTTCCGATGCGTGCCACTTATGGTCCATCTATACTACTACTATTGCTGAATGCACATTCAGCCCGATTGGCATATTTGTAGGTCTGGCACATCAATCAAAATGAAATGTCTCCGAGTCTTATCAATTAATACAGACTTGTGGTCAAATAAAATTACAAACCAAAAAACAAAAAACAAAAAAACAATTATTACATGATCTCTGAAACAAATGGTTTGATTGATTACATGAACAAACAACACAAAGGTTATTCAACGATGGAAAGAACATTTCACCTATGATTTACCAAGTGGGAATTTAATTTCCTTTTTTCCTTCAGGACCTTAACAATGTGGTCAGTCTCAGCTTGCTTCGTTTTGAAATCCACCAAATATTTAATGGTTGTCTTGAGTACTGCTACTGATTGTGTTGTTTGCTTCCTCAACATGTCAATTTCCTCTCTAAGTGCAGAAGCAGAATCTCTTTCTACCACTAGTTTAGCCTCTAGAGCATCAGCAGTTGGCAATTCATAATGCACGATTGGGCCGGTGCCGCTGTTGTGGGATGATACAACGTCCATGGGGACCTTGCTCTTTGATGTTGGGCTAACCTGTTTTGCCATTCAAGTTCCGATTGGATTCAGAAAAGTTGAGGTTAGCAAAACATCTCAACTGGGAGTTATAACAGCAAACCAGTTAAACAAACAAGGAATTAAAGAGTTTCAATTCGATGCTGAAAAGTAGTTATTAACATCATTGTAACCCGTTGTTGCAGCAGCAAAGCAGTTAAACAAACAAGTAGCTATTTAAGTTCAGGCAAACAGGTAATTCTTAACAGTAAGTATCAAACACATAGATAGGTGCAGTCTGTAATAGGATTAACAGGCTGTGGCATTATGTAATCAGTAGCAAACTAAATTAAGCCAAGCAACGTAATTGAACAATTTTGCAATAAGTGGCTAACTAAAATTTCGAGAAGCAGGTAACTGAACTTACGCTAGTTCTTTGTACATGCACACGGCAACTTCTTTTTCGCTTACAAGGTTGTACGAAGGAGTCCATGGCATCAATTTCTTGGATACGCAGTCCCAATACTTCTTTCTTCCCACACTGCATTGGTAAGTTGAATGGTTAATCTGGTAAGATGGTGCGTCTTTGATATGTTATATGAGGACGTGTAGTCAGACTAGTTGTAGCCACACACATCACACTGGCTTTTACTATATATTTCATGCGATTACTTTTGGCATATCGAGATCTAAGCAATCTACAATACGATGAAAAGACTGGCATCCTTCACATTATTGGCGAACTCAGTTCATAGAAACAAGCAATTCAACCATTTCGTGGGTAAATCAAAAGCGCCACTGGAATATTTTTCACTACCCCTATCATACACGCAAAAAGGGGCGATGCCACCATAGGGGCTGGTATGGGCGGCCGCCTCGGGTGGCTCGAAAGTGTGCACCTAGTTTGAGTCATCCAGGTTGGCCCAGGCTAGTTTTGTTCGTCCCAACGCACGAGCAGGCAATGTAAAAAATGAAGAAAAATGTTTCAATTTGGATAGGCCAATAACATAAGTGCAAGGCAGGCACTATAGCAGGCTCGCGGCCCAAACGAGCGCCTCCAGTCTGGTTTGCTCCTAACCTAGCCGCCGCTGGACAGACCGACACAGCACTTCCTCGCGCCCTCGTTGGAGGGCGGTCGCCGGGCTTCAAGCGAACGGAAGGAGAAGAAGATGAAGATCCAACCCTGGGTGTAGCCTGCGTGGGAGGCAGCGGCGGCAGCACGGGCATGGCATCGAGCTTGCGCAAACGGACAGTCGCAGCTTGCAAGAGTAGCATGCGCAACGAGCAGGTGTCGGTGTCAAAACCGGCGGATCTCGGGTATGGGGTCCCGAACTGTGCGTCTAGGATCGATGGTAACAGGAGACGGGGGACACGATGTTTACCCAGGTTCGGGCCCTCTCTATGGAGGTAATACCCTACTTTCTGCTTGATTGATCTTGATGAATATGAGTGTTACAAGAGTTGATCTACCACGAGATCGTAATAGCTAAACCCTAGAAGTCTAGCCTATATGAATATGGTAATGAGTATATCTATCCGGACTACTCTCTCCGGTTTATATAGACACCGGAGAGATCTAGGGTTACATGGAGTCGGTTACATCAAAGGGAATCTTCTTAGTCGGTCGCCAAGCTTGCCTTCCACGCCAAATAGAGTCCAATCCGGACACAGGTATAGTCTTCGACCCTCATGTCTTCACAGCCCATCAGTCCGGCACAAAGGATAACATGCCGGACGCCCAAGGACCCCGTAGTCTAGGACTCCCTCAGTAGCCCCTGAACCTGGCTTCAATGACGAGGAGTCCGGCGTGCAGATTTGTCTTCGGCATTGCAAGGCGGGTTCCCTCCTTTCGAACTCCAGAATAGTCTTTAGATGTAGTAAGTATATCCGGACCCGTGTATGTGATTGCAGAGAATACATATTCCACAAGTCTGACCTACTGACAACTGTTTATGACATTGCATTACGCCTGCCCGGTTATTATTTTCAACCGTTGGCTAGCCCCTCGCCCCACGTCTCGGGACGCGGTTTTACAGGCACATCTTGTCAAAGCAGGGATCGTGTCCCTTATTCACGGGATTTTCAATAATGCAGGCGTGGGTAACCCAACCGTCCCCTGGGTACAACTTGTCAGGACCGGATTTTCGGGGTATCAATTTCCCAAAAATGGTCCTTGTGCTCACCAGCCCCAGGATTACTGTTAGCTGATGAGGCACCAACTTGATACAGAAATTCCTAGCAAAATACAAAATATGTGGTACAAGACCATTCTGGCCTATGAGTACAACAAATGGTTTCTAGTGGTTGATGGCGGAAGCGGTTTGTGGTTCATCAGTGGCCATGGGACTCCATTTCCCACAGGAACAGCTGACCAGGATAACTCCTATCTTCGCGAGGCTGCTATCATCATTGTGTAGGTTCCGGGGCTGTCGTCGCAACGCTCCTCTCCACGCAGGAATTCTGGCCAAGACAATAGCCAGGGACAAGCCAGTGAGTACTTTGAATGTACTCGCAAACATTATGAACACAGGTATAATATAACAAATTGTGATCATGCTCTGAAATATTCTATGATCACAACGTCAGCCACGAAATAAAAATCCATGATGCACGCAAGCAGGTTGTTCATATGAATATGCAATAAGGGAGCAGAAATAGAATGCACCGATCGGGTGTCTGAAGCGACGCCTCGAAAGGATAATAATATAAAGCATGCCTCAGTCGGGCGTCTGAGCGACACCACAAAAAGGGCTTATAAATAATTTAAAATAACAAGCGTGCCACAGTCGGGTGTCTGAGCGACACCGCATAAAGGGCTTATAATTAATTTGAATAACAAGCATGCCACAGTCGGGCGTCTGAGCGACACCACATAAAGGGCTTATAAGTAATTTAAATAACAAGCATGCCACAGTCGGGCGTCTGAGCGACACCACATAAAGGGCTTATAAGTAATTTAAATAACAAGCATGCCACAGTCGGGCGTCTGAGCGACACCACATAAAGGGCTTATAAGAGAATAATCGCAGTGAGTATCCAGGAGGTAGAACCGTCCCAGGGATACTCAATAATTCAAATAATGTAAATGGTTAGTCCACAATAATAATAATCATAATCCTCAT
>NC_057814.1:234176032-234196140 GCF_018294505.1 Triticum aestivum | reverse complement strand
CATAAAGGGCTTATAAGTAATTTAAATAACAAGCATGCCACAGTCGGGCGTCTGAGCGACACCACATAAAGGGCTTATAAGTAATTTAAATAACAAGCATGCCACAGTCGGGCGTCTGAGCGACACCACATAAAGGGCTTATAAGTAATTTAAATAACAAGCATGCCACAGTCGGGCGTCTGAGCGACACCACATAAAGGGCTTATAAGAGAATAATCGCAGTGAGTATCCAGGAGGTAGAACCGTCCCAGGGATACTCAATAATTCAAATAATGTAAATGGTTAGTCCACAATAATAATAATCATAATCCTCATGTGTCACAGGTCATAATCAATGTTCTGGTTTAGCAGTTTTTCCTCCGAAGACCGACACTTGACCCGTCCCAGACTGTAGTCCTTAACCATGGACACGGCTATTCAAATAGATGTTTAATCTCTGCAGAGGGTGTACTCTTTACCCACGAGTAACAGATTCCTTTAGTCCATCGGGACTAATTCCGTTCACGGCCTTTTAATTGAAAACACACCTAACAGCACACACCAGCCTAACTTACGGGTGTCTGGAATCACCCACGACACCCATTAAGCAAAACTCTAAGTGGGGAGGCTACAACCTCGACTTGGCATGGGATCACAAAATTTATACCGCGCGCAAACTAGGGGAGCTACCCCTTCGGCTACAACCGAAACACCCATGCCCCCGGACCAGGTGGCATGCCTACCGGTGGCCTCCGGTATCTTCCACCATGGCCTCTCTGTATGGTGTGTGCTAGGAAGGGGTTGACAACTTACTGAGCCGTACCCTACATGTGGCAGGGACAAGTGGTAGCACGAAACTAGTATGGGGGTTACTGGAACAAGACTCGATCTATGGTCGACTTAGGAGGTTTAAGTATTCCCTGCATGGTTAGCATAACAAAAATATTTCAATAAACAGATTGAATCACCACTCATCATAACTCATCATGCCATACCGGACACACTCGTCTCGACGAGGAACTAGGGACAAGCTCGTGTCTACCCAAGACAGAGACTTTCCCGGCTTCCTTCCGGTAGGCATGAAAGGCATACGAAGATGATTACTATCACAAGCATATCCATCTCTAACAGCAAAGCATCTTCATTATTCACTCATGCGTATGATTGTATCGTCACATAAAATAACAAATGCTCCATGTCAAGGTGGTGTTGTAACCACACAAAAAAATATTATGCCAGGGTTCAGAATGCTTGCCTTCAAGTTGTGGAGAGGCAGGGTGCATCCCAAAAACTTTTTTGAAAGTTTTCTTCTCTCTCCAAAATCCTATTTTGAGGAAATTTAAATTAACACATAATTTTAAAATAGTACAAAAAAGGTGTCTGGAAAATTTTCAAATAAATATAAAAATAAACTAGACAGAATTTGAGAAACAACAGAAAAAGAATCAAATCAATTGGACTTATATTTAAAAAGTTATAGCCAGTCAATGTTTAGTCAAAGTTCTGTTTAAAAAAAACAGAAAAAGAAAACGGTTCGGGGGCTTACGTTTTCCCCTAGCGAAGGCGTATTCGGTGGAATACATTTCCACTAAAGTCAGCGTGGGTCGACTCGTGGGTCACTGACAGTGGGTCCTTTGGGCCCATTGGTCAGGTTTGACCAGTCGCCCGCGCCTCCTTCTCCTCTGGCCGAGCGTTGGCGGGGCTCCGGCGATCGACGCCGGCGAACGGCGGCTACCCACGGGGCCCCGAGGGCAGGGATGGATCCGCCAGTCCAGGGTGGTCCTCCCTGTGGTCGACAGGCTGGCGGGGATGCAGGGACTCGCCGGCGGCGAGCTTCACGGCGGACAGCGTTTCGGGAGCAATTGGGGGCTTGTGCTACGGTGGCACCTGGTCGAGGCTGAGGTGTTGGGTGGTTCCGTATGGTCGAGGGGAGTCGGACGGTGGCGCTGGAAGGACTAGGGAGGCCCTGCTCGTGACGGACGGGACCGGGGTGTGGCGGCGGCCGAACTGACCGGAGACGAGGAGGAAGGCCTCCCTCCGTCGATTGCTGGTTGTGGGGGCTCTAGGGAGATGGCCTGAGGTCGCCTGAGGGTCTGGACGAGCTCGGGGGCTCATTTTATAGGCGGTCGAGGTCGGTTCCCGCGGCTGCGGATAAGCACGCCAGCGAACCGCCGTTCTGTTGCTAGCCAGGTGACGAGCGCTAGCTAACGGGCTCGCGGATGAGCTCGAGCTGTTCCAGGGGCAGCTGGCGCGCGTGTGTGGCTTGGGCGGCGCCGTCCATGGCAGGGGCTGTTGTGGCCGCCCGCTCGCGGCCACGGCCGACCTGACGGCGGTGCTGTAGGGTGCCAGGGGAGGGCTTGGAGGGTTCTGGTGAGCGGATGAGGACGGGCGCGGCTCTGCGGGCGAGCAACGGCCAGGGGCATGACGCGGCGGCTCGGGTGCACGCACGTGCAAAACGCGCACTCTGGCCGCGCCCAGAGCACACACGCCAGGTGCTCGACGAAATGCCAACGCGTGCTAGAGGGCCTAAATGAAGCTGGTAGTTGACAGGTCTAGGTTAGTGGTGGCTAGGAGACTAGTGGACATGCTGGTTTGTCCAGAGGGGCAAGATCACAGTGCAAACATAAAACTATGCCAAAGCTGTCCATGAACACAAGGTGCTCGACAGAATGCCATGGGCATCTAGGTAACTCTTGGGGTGGCCAAAAACTCCAGATCATAGTCTCTTTGGATGATAAAGAGGGTGGCAAGGTTAGTTTGTCAAAAGCAAGAACTTGTTAGAGCAAGTTTTTGAGAAAACCAATACTGGACAGAAAGTAAGGGCTATAATTGCATGAACCAAAAATACTCCAATGGGTCCACTCTCCTGGACTTAAGGGTTTGGTAGCGAGGACTACAAGCAGGAAAAAGCTCATGGGCACTAGAGCAAACTAAATTAGGGTTGCAGTAGAAAAAGCCAAACTGGACCAGAGAGCAAAAGAGGATGATTTGCTCAAATTTTTCAAAGAACACTCATGGTTTTTGCATAAAGTTGAATTATATGCATCTACTGACATCTCCAAACACTTGGAAGAATTTTTAAAGAAATATTTAAATAGGTTGTAGTGCAAAATTACCTACTGGACCAGATTTGAAAATTTGGTGTAGAGCTCAAAATCTCCAATGACCAAAAGATATTTTTGCATAAAAGTGATGTGGAAACATCACATGACATCCCCAAATTTTGGTTGAAATTTTCAAGAATTTTCTGAAAGAGTTGTAGTGCAAATAGAGCTCTGAAACTAATGAAAAATCATTTTTAAAGAAATAAAGCTCAGGAAAAATAATTGTAGAAATAATTCCACTGATAAAAGAAATGGTCTTGGGAAGATATACAAGTCCAACAATATTTTTGAAAGGTTTCCATCTAGAAAGAAAAACTCCAAAATTCAGAGGGACAGAGTTATCTGAAATTAACACATAAAACCAGAAAATAAATTTTTTAATTTCCTGGCAAAATTTTAATTAATAAATCAAGGTCAAAATTTTGGGGTGTTACAACACTACCCCCCTGAAGAAAAATCTCGTCCTCGAGATTTGCTAAGGGCTGTTTTGAAAACATTACTCCTACCAGCTGAAACCAAACAGTTTACTCATAGCACAAACTTAGGGTACGACGCATAAGCTGCAACGCATAAATAAATGCTGGGACAATGAACATAGCAGTGATGTCTACAATGAAAACGGTAAATAGACAGGGTCCTGAGAAAACGTCTCTGGTATTGGGGCACACTCCTCTTCTATCGGGGGAAGCGGATTGACTAGTCGATGGATGCGTCTCTCCTGGTCGGGCCTCAGTGGTCTGTCGATGGCAATCTGAGGATTTAAATCAGCGAGGCTCTGGAGATAACCCATTACCCGCTGAGTCAAATGCTCTTGAGCGATAACATACTGGGCAAGGTTGGCCAGTACTGGGTCTCTTTCGATTCGTCCACCGGGAAAAGATGCTACTTCTCTGGGTGCTGCACGACTCGGAAAATAATAATACCCTCGTTCGCTGGCATAGGGCACCGCGAATCGAAGACGAGCAAGCGCTTCGTACGCAGCAGCTTCTATGGCCATATGCGGAGTCGGCATGGATTTCCCCACGAAGGAGACTTCCGTTGGGTCTTGGTTTGGGTTTGCGGGAGGGATGTGCACCACTGCCCAATATTTCGAGGTGGATGGGGTGATCCTCGATTTGAGCAACTCGTACTGGGGTGGATGGATAGCACTCATGGTACTGCAGGTAAAATCCCACAATATTTTAACAAAACTACCCGAGGTTGCGTCTGGAGTTCTCAGATAAATACTGGGGGTCGGCATGGCAAGGAAATGGCCGTGAGAGTTGTGCACAAGGTGAGGGGTGCTTGGCAAGGTCACGAGGTGGCCTTTTATATAGCATTGGGGCTGGGTTATTTACCGTGGTGAAGGGTAACTAGTTTGTCGGTTCTGCTCTATGGGGTCGGGGTCAATGCCACATATCCCACAAAAGTGATGTATCACTGTGGGTGTCGTCGGGGTGGTTTTTGGTAGCTGCGCCCGGAATTTAAAAAAAATGCAACTGTACGCTAACGTACTCATGCATGGCTACTATTACAATATAGGGGCGCACCAGCAGACAAAATTGAATCATGGTGATACATGATCACACAATTACAAGGCGTAGAAATACTAAGGCTCGGTACTACTCGAGTGACTTAGTCTACTTCGTTAATATCTAAGCGGGCTTGCCTTGTGGACGTCGAGGCTTCTCCACGGGTTTCACCGTTGGGATTAGCTGGATGAGGTTGAGGGGCTGCAGGGTCGGGGTAGCGATGATGACCATCGCGGGGGTTGTTGGCCACAATCCCATTGGAGCGTGTTCCCAAAAGGCGACGAAGCACTTCTGGGGACACCAAAGCATTTTGGTCGATGGCTGGGGCAGTCCTCAAGGACTCGATCGGTTGTCCGAACAGCACGACTGGGTTGTCGGCGTCGGGCTCATCTTCTCTTCTTGCCGGGGCTCGGCGAACCAGTTCTCCACGAGCTGCGATCAGATCAAGGGTGATCTGATCGAACAGTTCCTCTAGTGCACTTACATAGCGCACCAGATGCAACAATGCAGGATCCGTCTCGTGATCTCTGTTGGCAACCTGGGGCGGCCTACCATACCCTTCACGGCTAGGGTAGTAGTAGAATGAGCGACAGTTAACTCTGGGCGACAAGTGCCGGAGTTGAACTATAGCCTCTCGAGCTGCTAGCTGGATGGCTTGTGGCTCAAAGGAAGTTGTCCTTCCAGTGAACCTGTAGGGGCGTTCTGGCGATAGACCCCTACCATAGATGTGTACAGTGGCCCAGAATTGACGGCTCTCACCGCTCATGGGTCCATGGTACACAACATATTCTGGGGGCTCTTCTAATGCATAGGCACGGCGGGTGAGGTTTGCGAGCACGGTCACAAAACCTCCAAGGTTGGTTGCTGTGGTCTCATTGTGAACAATGGGTCCAAGCATTTTAGCTTGGTTTGGGGTAGAGGCTGTGTTGTGCTGGGTTGAGGCTAGCGTGCCCTTTTTATAGAAAAAAGGGGACGGAGTCTTCCTTTGCACGCTTGCGAATGAGACATTTTAGGTGTCGGTCACTGGCGCGTGATCGACGGGCTAGGCTGACAGGTTGGGCACCGACTGCGAAAAGCGTCGGGGTCACTGCGTGGCTATCTTACACGAGAAGCTTGGCCGGGGTTAGGTTAAGGTCTGGTGGGTTGGTTAACCTAGGTTTATTGACTTGGCTAAGATAGGATTAGCCAATGGTCAGCCTAGCTCTGATACCAAGTTTGTCAGGACCGGATTTTCGGGGTATCAATTTCCCAAAAATGGTCCTTGTGCTCACCAGCCCCAGGATTACTGTTAGCTGATGAGGCACCAACTTGATACAGAAATTCCTAGCAAAATACAAAATATGTGGTACAAGACCATTCTGGCCTATGAGTACAACAAATGGTTTCTAGTGGTTGATGGCGGAAGCGGTTTGTGGTACATCAGTGGCCATGGGACTCCATTTCCCACAGGAACAGCTGACCAGGATAACTCCTATCTTTGTGAGGCTGCTATCATCATTGTGTAGGTTCCGGGGCTGTCGTCGCAACGCTCCTCTCCACGCAAGAATTCTGGCCAAGACAATAGCCAGGGACAAGCCAGTGAGTACTTTGAATGTACTCGCAAACATTATGAACACAGGTATAATATAACAAATGATGATCATGCTCTGAAATATTCTATGATCACAACGTCAGCCACGAAATAAAAATCCATGATGCATGCAAGCAGGTTGTTCATATGAATATGCAATAAGGGAGCAGAAATAGAATGCACCGATCGGGTGTCTGAAGCGACGCCTCGAAAGGATAATAATATAAAGCATGCCTCAGTCGGGCGTCTGAGCGACACCACAAAAAGGGCTTATAAATAATTTAAAATAACAAGCGTGCCACAGTCGGGTGTCTGAGCGACACCGCATAAAGGGCTTATAATTAATTTAAATAACAAGCATGCCACAGTCGGGCGTCTGAGCGACACCACATAAAGGGCTTATAAGTAATTTAAATAACAAGCATGCCACAGTCGGGCGTCTGAGCGACACCACATAAAGGGCTTATAAGTAATTTAAATAACAAGCATGCCACAGTCGGGCGTCTGAGCGACACCACATAAAGGGCTTATAAGAGAATAATCGCAGTGAGTATCCAGGAGGTAGAACCGTCCCAGGGATACTCAATAATTCAAATAATGTAAATGGTTAGTCCATAATAATAATAATCATAATCCTCATGTGTCACAGGTCATAATCAATGTTCTGGTTTAGCAGTTTTTCCTCCGAAGACCGACACTAAGACCGACACTTGACCCGTCCCAGACTGTAGTCCTTAACCATGGACACGGCTATTCGAATAGATGTTTAATCTCTGCAGAGGGTGTACTCTTTACCCACGCGTAACGGATTCCTTTAGTCCATCGGGACTAATTCCGTCTACGGTCTTTTAATTGAAAACACACCTAACATCACACACCAGCCTAACTTACCGGTCTCTGGAATCACCCACGACACCCATTAAGCAAAACTCTAAGTGGGGAGGCAACAACCTCGACTTAGCATGGGATCACAAAATTTATACCGCGCGCAAACTAGGGGAGCTACCCCTTCGGCTACAACCGAAACACCCATGCCCCCGGACCAGGTGGCATGCCTACCGGTGGCCTCCGGTATCTTCCACCATGGCGTCTCTGTACGGTGTGTGCTAGGAAGGGGTTGACAACTTACTGAACCGTACCCTACTTGTGGCAGGGACAAGTGGTAGTAGGAAACAAGTATGGGGGTTACTGGAACAAGACTCGATCTATGGTCGACTTAGGAGGTTTAAGTATTCCCTGCATGGTTAGCATAACAAAAATATTTCAATAAACAGATAGAATCACCACTCATCATACCTCATCATGCCATACCGGACACACTCGTCTCGACGAGGAACTAGGGACAAGCTCGTGTCTACCCAAGACAGAGACTTTCCCGGCTTCCTTCCGGTAGGCATGAAAGGCATACGAAGATGATTACTATCACAAGCATATCCATCTCTAACAGCAAAGCATCTTCATTATTCACTCATGCGCATGATTGTATCGTCACATAAAATAACGAATGCTCCATCTCAAGGTGGTGTTGTAACCACACAAAAAAAATATTATGCCAGGGTTCAGAATGCTTGCCTTCAAGTTGTGGAGAGGCAGGGTGCATCCCAAAAACTTTTTTGAAAGTTTTCTTCTCTCTCCAAAATCCTATTTTGAGGAAATTTAAATTAACACATAATTTTAAAACAGTACAAAAAAGGTGTCTGGAAAATTTTCAAATAAATATAAAAATAAACTAGACAGAATTTGAGAAACAACAGACAAAGAATCAAATCAATTGGACTTATATTTAAAAAGTTATAGCCAGTGAAAGTTTAGTCAAAGTTCTGTTTTAGAAAAACAAAAAAAGAAAACGGTTCGGGGGCTTACGTTTTCCCCTAGCGAAGGCGTATTCGGTGGAATACGTTTCCACTAAAGTCAGCGTGGGTTGACTCGTGGGTCACTGACAGTGGGTCCTTTGGGCCCACTGGTCAGGTTTGACCAGTCGCCCGCGCCTCCTTCTCCTCTGGCCGAGCGGTGGCGGGGCTCCGGCGATCGACGCCGGCGAACGGCGGCTACCCACGAGGCCCCGAGGGCAGGGATGGATCCGCCAGTCCAGGGCGGTCCTCCCTGTGGTCGAAAGGCTGGCGGGGACGCAGGGAGTCGCCGGCGGCGAGCTTCGCGGCGAACGGCGTTTCGGGAGCAATTGGGGGCTTGTGCTACGGTGGCACCTGGTCGAGGCTGAGGTGTTGGGTGGTTCCGTATGGTCGAGGGGAGTTGGACGGTGGCACTAGAAGGACTAGGGATGCCCTGCTCGTGACGGACGGGACCGGGGTGTGGCGGCGGCCGAACTGACCGGAGACGAGGAGGAAGGCCTCCCTCCGTCGATTGCTGGTTGTGGGGGCTCTAGGGAGATGGCCTGAGGTCGCCTGAGGGTCTGGACGAGCTCGGGGGCTCCTTTTATAGGCGGTCGAGGTCGGTTCCCGCGGCTGCGGATAAGCACGCCGGCGAACCGCCGTTCTGTTGCTAGCCGGGCGACGTGGCGGTGACGAGCGCTAGCGGACGGGCTCGCGGATGAGCTCGAGCTGTTCCAGGGGCAGCTGGCACGCGCGTGTGGCTTGGGCGGCGCCGTCCATGGCAGGGGCTGCTGTGGCCGCCCGCTCGCGGCCACGGCCGACCTGACGGCGGCGCTGTAGGGCGCCAGGGGAGGGCTTGGAGGGTTCTGGCGAGCGAATGAGGAGGGGCGCGGCTCTGCGGGCAAGCAACGGCCAGGGGCAAGACGCGGCGGCTCGGGTGCACGCACGTGCAAAACGTGCGCTCTGGCCGCGCCCAGAGCACGCACGCCAGGTGCTCGACGAAATGCCAACGCGTGCTAGAGGGCCTAAATGAAGCTGGTAGTTAACAGGTCTAGGTTAGTGGTGGCTAGGCAACTAGTGGACATGCTGGTTTGTCCAGAGGGGCAAGATCACAGTGCAAACATAAAACTATGCCAAAGCTGTCCATGAACACAAGGTGCTCGACAGAATGCCATGGGCATCTAGGTAACTCTTGAGGTGGCCAAAAACTCCAGATCATAGTCTCTTTGGATGATAAAGAGGGTGGCAAGGTTAGTTTGTCAAAAGCAAGAACTTGTTAGAGCAAGTTTTTGAGAAAACCAATACTGGACAGAAAGTAAGGGCTATAATTGCATGAACCAAAAATACTCCAATGGGTCCACTCTCCTGGACTTAAGGGTTTGGTAGGGAGGACTACAAGCAGGAAAAAGCTCATGGGCACTAGAGCAAACTAAATTAGGGTTGCAGTAGAAAAAGCCAAACTGGACCAGAGAGCAAAAGAGGATGATTTGCTCAAATTTTTCAAAGAACACTCATGGGTTTTTGCATAAAGTTGAATTATATGCACCTACTGACATCTCTAAACACTTGGAAGAATTTTTAAAGAAATATTTAAATAGGTTGTAGTGCAAAATTACCTACTGGACCAGATTTGAAAATTTGGTGTAGAGCTCAAAATCTCCAATGACCAAAAGATATTTTTGCATAAAAGTGATGTGGAAACATCACATGACATCCCCAAATTTTGGTTGAAATTTTCAAGAATTTTCTGAAAGAGTTGTAGTGCAAATTGAGCTCTGAAACTAATGAAAAATTATTTTTAAAGAAATAAAGCTCAGGAAAAATAATTGTAGAAATAATTCCACTGATAAAAGAAATGGTCTTGGGAAGATATACAAGTCCAACAATATTTTTGAAAGGTTTCAATCTAGAAAGAAAAACTCCAAAATTCAAAGGGACAAAGTTATCTGAAATTAACAGATAAAACTAAAAATAATTTTTTTAATTTCCTGGCAAAATTTTAATTAACAAATCAAGGTCAAAATTTTGGGGTGTTACACAACTCTTTGAGGATTGGTAAGTTTCGAGACCGAGGAGGAGACGCTCAATATTCTGGGTCTTTATATAGGGACCCAGACTTGTCTTTTTCTTTTGCGCTTGCTTCTTCCTCAACCCCAGCCACCTCGAGTTCTAGCCCTCGGGTTCCAATCACCACTATCCCCAATCATGTCCGGGCCCAGCCGTCCAGGCCGGTGGGTGGCTTCTTCTGTCACGAAGGAGGATATTTCAAAGCTCCGCGTGGCAAGGTATCTGACCCCAGAAATCCTCCATTGGCTTCCCGCAAAAGGGCAAATTATTCCCACCCCAAAATCTAGCGAGAGGGTAGTATTTGTGTCCCACTTCCTCCACGGGTTAGGGTTCGCGCTTAACCCCTTCGTCCAGGGGCTCATATTCAACTATGGGTTAGATTTCCATGATCTGGCCCCGGACTCTGTTCTTCTCATCTCGACATTTATCGTCACGTGTGAGGCCTTCCTCCGGACTCCTCCGCACTTTGGTTTGTGGCTCAAGACCTTTGACGCGAGGCCGCAGGTGACAGAGGAGGAGCAGGTAGGGTGCGACAGCGTCATAATAGGCAAGCTTGCCGGCGCGGTTTGGTTTGAAAGATCCTTCGCCGAGTCTTCCGGCATGTGGCAGCAGGGGTGGTTTTATATCAACGAGCCGCGGGGCTCCAAGTGGGCGCCTACGCCTGCGTTCCAACCCGGTCCTCCAATTCAGCTTGCTTCATGGATCAATAAGGGATTGGATTGGGGATCCGTCAATGAAGTGCAGACTCTGCAAAGTCGCATCTGGAGCCTTTCCGAGAAGGGCATCGATCTTGTGAATGTCGTTCAAGTAATGCTAGTCCGCCGGACCCTGCCATGTCAGCGGCGGCCTCTCCGTATGTGGGAGTTTAATCCAGAAGGGCGGCAGACTCTTCAGCACTTCTTCGGCACTACGCACGAAGGAATGTGGAAATTATATTTCGGGGAGCGAGAGCAATGGCCGGACACCATCGAAGACGTTGGCCTTGACTGCAATCATCATGACACTTCGGTAAGTATTCAATCTCCGAACACCTTCTATTCAAGCATCTCTTGACAAGATACTGAACAATCCGTCCCTATACAGGACTGGATAAAGAAAGCAGTGTTAATCTGGTGTCCGGCGCCCCTACCCGAAGACTCTGCGACCGTCCGGCTGACAAGGATGCTAATTCCGACACCGTACCAAGCGTCTGCAGAGGGGGGCGAGAGTGGGGAGCCTAGAGGGGATGCCCGCCCTAAGGACGAATTAGACGTTGTGTTCGGGGAAACCGAAACCCTTTTGCCCGAGGGCAAAGGTGCAGAGGAAGCTCTCCATGGCAAGAAGAGGGCCGCTTCTGAAGATCAAGAGGGGAAACCTTCCAAGAAAGGGAAAACGCCATCGTCGGGCGGCTTGGGCCGGGCAAGCGATGTTGATGTAGAGCTTTATGATGAGGACAAACCTCTGGCCAGACGTAAGTGCAACATGGTACTTTAATCATACCTCATTCCTTTCTTATTACTGAAGTAATCCTCTGACATATGTACGTCCTCGCAGGTTAACGCCTGGTGTTTCTCAATCGTCTTCCTCCTCGGGAGACCTTCTTCCAGAGATGATGGAGAGTGACACGCCTTCTCTAACCTCCTCGCCCAACAGGGCAGATGATTTCGCGGTATCATCCCGGGGGGCTCCTCCCGATCGAGAAGTAGTGCAGGAAACGAAGAAGGCGTTACCCGAAGGTGGTGCCTCTGTCACTCAGGGTTCGGGAATCAAGCATGACGGCCCTGAACTATCCGGTTTACAGCCGGAGATGATTCTGGAGGCAGGTGGGCGGGTTCCCTCAAAGGAATGCCGTACTCCGGCGTACCCAGGAGCGCCGGAAACGCTGACGGACATGCTGCGACAAACGTCCGTTTCAGAGGAGCACCATGCCTTGATGGTTACGGTGGTCGAAAAGGTTTTATCCGCGAAGAGCGGGTTGAACGAGGCCTTCACGAGCATTCTGAGGGGTTTTGAGGTTGGTGATGTAATTTTGCCAACGGAATTTTATTGATAGAATGCACCTGTTGTATATGCAGTAGCCCCTGAGACTCGGATTGCCTTCCAAAGGAGGCAATCGGAGGATCGAAAAGATATGCTCAGGTACTAACCTTGATTTGACATGGAATACAGGCTGCCTCCCCTCCTGCGGCTACCCGAAATACGGAAGTGGCCGAACTACAGCGAAAGCTGGATATTGCGGAGGATGACAATGCATTGATCAATAGGCGTCTTGACGACTCGCAAGGTATATATTTCGAGCATTCCTTACACAAATGTGCTTGTATTTTAAGCCTAACTCTAGAAAGAGTTTTACATGACATGTGCATGAATGCAGATGGTGCTGCCGCCGTGGAGGCCCTTCGGGCAGAGCTAGCCCGGGCTAAGAAGCAGGCCCGGTTTAGTAATGGGGCAGCCGAAAAGGCATCGGCTGAGTTGAAAGCCGAACAAGCTGCGCGGCGCCAAGACCAGGAGAAGATGTCCACCATGGCGCACGAATTAGAGAATGCGGCTAGCCGCTGTAAACTTCTTGAGAAAGAAGATGAAGCCAAAACGGCTGAACTTGACAAGGCCTTACGAGAGGCGAGAGAAGCGCCGTCTGAATCCAGAGTGGCCCGTGAGTAGATCCGGCAAGCTATGGATATTGCGGCTGGCAAGCCCTTTTTGCTGCAGACTAAGTTCGGCGATCCGAACTATGCTCAGCTTAACCACGTATGGAGTTCTCCGGACAAATTTTTAGACTTGCCAAAGAGTTCTTCCGATGCGGCGCGGTTTTACCACGCACAAGAGGGGTATGCAATGGAGAAGCTTTTCTGGTCACAATTCGGCGCGTCGAAGCGCCCTCTGTTGCTGAATGAACAGATGTCCCAGTGGGCCGAGCTGCATAGGATATCTGGCGCTGCCATGAAGAACGTCATAGTCCGGTTGTGGCTGACTGATCCTGTTCCGAGTAGTTATTTCGGCCTGGTACAGCGGCTTGTTGACGCGGTGCCACATATCGACGCTGTGAAGTGGTCGGCGTGTATTGAGGGTGCACGGATGGCCTTTACCCGAGTCAAAATGTTCTGGGGAAAGATGAAGGCCATCGATGTTGCGGCGAGGAGTCCACCCAAGGGCAAGGACCGTTGTGAGCTGGAGCACTATTTTGAGTCCTAGAAGCCGCCCGCTTGATAGAGGGTCAGTGCTCGAAAGACATAATGTTCGAGTGATGTGTATAAGGGTTGTAACAGACAGCTTTATAGTTAATCTATTTTTATATTTTGCTCAAGGGCTTGAATTCCTCCTGTGCAGTCGTTTTAGTATAATCTGAAAGTTTTCCAGTCGTCGGCTTCAGCCCCCTCGTAGGAAGTACGGGGGTGTTCGGAAAAGCATTTAATCACTCTTTATCCAACATCTTGGTCCATAAAGGAGGTGATAATGCGGCGAACCAGGCAATCGGACTATAGGGCGTTAACACTTTCACTTAGCCATAGGAGTTTTATCGTGAGGCTACGTCATAGCGCCTGGTATGTATACGGCATATTGTAATATGGTGCCTTACATATTTTGATCTAAAAAAGGTCCTTCGTGTGACACGGAGAATCGCTAAAGATTCAAATAAGTCGTCAAGTGGTTGACCAGCTCTCGCCGCATCATGACAATCAGTTTTCGGCTTTCTCTAATGAGGTGCTCATCCGGTCTAGGCTAGGGCACAATCGTAGTAGTTCTCCCTTTACTACCCTAGCCGATAGAGCGGAACGTAGGGCAGCAAGCACAGGAGCCGGGCAACCCAACTATTGACCAAAGACAATGATTCGGAGCTGATGCATATAAGGCCAAACTTGCGACGCCAAAGTACGCTATAGAGCTGTTCGGACTTTTACTGGCGACTCATTTGTTCCCATACCGGGCCCCTGGCAAGTTATGCCGAGGTGCGTCTTGTAAGGCAGCCGTTACGGCCGGACTCATTGTAGAAAGAGCATGGAAGATTAGTTCGGATGAAGTTTACTGGGAGCGGAGAAATATGCCAATGATAAATATATATAAAGAGTAAAAAACCACAACCCGGCTATTTGACATGCTCGGGGTCGGGAACGGAGGAAGAAGGCATAGTACAGGCTCAAAATAAAGAGTGCAGTCTACAAAAACTTATTTTGGACCTCCTGCCGCACATTTGCGCCGCCCGTCCTCGGGGAGGGGGAATCCTTAACGGAAGTAGCCCCTTAGGTGAGTGTACGGATCCGAGCTCCGATAGAGTCTGATGTAGATGCTGTCCCGATGGTCACCTATTTTTAAGAGATAATAAAGAAAAATAAGGAAAAACAGATAAAAAAGTTACGGGAATGCTTGCAGGGTTGTCCATATTGTGCTTCCGCTGATGCCCATGGTATCTTGAGTGCGTAGTGATGTACGCGTGGTGTAAATCTTGCCAGTATAGTAGGTGGGGGCGGAAGCCGAACTGCTATTTCCATTCCGGGAGTGGTCGAATTTCAGAGGGAAACTGTTTCTGGCCCCTGGTGTTTGGCTGGCGAGCCGCTCCGTCGTCTTTATCGCCTGGTGGCCTCCTCCCCTTGTGCTCGGCGTTAAGCTTGCCTGCTTGCTTGAAGACCCAACAGTTTCCGTTGGTATGATTAGCTGGCTTATCAGGGTGACCGTGAATCTGACAAGGTCGGTCCAATATCCTGTCAAGGGTGTATGGTCCATCCTGGTTTGCCTTTAATGGCTTCTTCCGTTGACCGGGCTTCGGATTGTGAAATCCGGCGTTGACCGCCGTGTCACATAATCTTTCATTATTGTTGCGACTGTTTTGTTCGGTTCGTCGTGGCTTGCCGGTGCCGTCTCGGATTTCGGAAGTGCCCGGGTCGCTAGCGTTGTTGCTTTTACAAGCGAGCCAGTTATCTTCTCCCACACAAAAGCGAGTCATTAGAGCGGTAAGGGCTGTCATGGATTTAGGTCCTTCCTGGCTGAGGTGATGCGCTAGCCATTCATCCTGGACGCTGTGTTTGAAGGCCGCAAGGGCTTCCGCGTCCGGACAATCGACAATTTGGTGCTTTTTGACTAAGAACCTGGTCCAGAGCTCCTTGGCTAACTCGCCGGGCTGCTGGACAATATGACTCAAGTCATCGGCATCTGGTGGCGGACATATGTTCCTTGGAAGTTGTCTCGAAAGGCGTCTTCCAAACCTTCCCAGTTGCGGATATAATTTTCTGGCAAACTGTTTAGCCAGTACCGAGCTGGCCCTTTGAGCTTGAGGGGTAGGTATTTAATGGCATGAAGGTCGTCTCCGCGAGCCATGTGAATATGGAGGAGGTAATCCTCAAGCCATACCGCGGGATCTGTTGTTCCATCGTACGATTCAATGTTAATGGGTTTAAACCTGTCTGGAAATTCATGCTCCATTACCTCGTCAGTGAAGCAGAGAGGGTGTGCGGCTCCTCTATGTTGGGCCACACTGTGAAGCACCTCCGGTGGACTCCGCTTACGGTTTTCGGACCGGGCATGGTCGGGTTTGTTGTGTCCGAATAGGTCTTGTTGGATGTCGCGAGTGTTCCCCTGAGCTGTTTTGTTCTTGCACTGACGGCCGGATGGGGTGGTTTGGTGCTCTGCTTGGGTTGTCGTTTTATCCGGACCGAACTATGGTCGGCCTATCATAATATCCGATGGTGGTGCGGGCTCCAACGCCTTGCCATCGTATTGAGGGAGCCACCTACACTTGGGGTGGATTTTGTCTGGGCCGCTAAGGCCGTATTCTTCGGCGACCAGGACCTCGGTCCATCTATCATTGAGCAAATCTTGTCTCGCTTGAAGCTGCAGCTGCTTCTTCCTTAGGCTCCTTGCAGTGGCTATGAGGCGGCGTTTAAAGCGCTCCTGCTCGTGAGGTTCCTTAGACACGATAAAATCCTCGTTGCCGAGGCTCTCCTCTTCCTCGGAGAATGGGAGATAATTACTGTCCTCCGAGCCTCCGTATGTGGTTAGTTCCTCAAGGCTGTCTTGCCCGCCTTCCTGGTCCTCCTGTTCGGATCCTGCCTCAACAGGGTCTTTGATGTCCGGAGTGTTGTCATCTCCGGCGCTAGTATTGTTTTCTCTTGAGTGACGTGACTGAGAGTGGCGCCGGGGGCGCCGGTGTTCGGACTTTGTACCAGGAGTTTTATCCTTAACTGGATCCTCCTTGTCATCGTCGAGATCGTCGTTGGGTGTGTCTACCATACACACATCATACCAGGAGGTGGTCGTCCCGCGTCTAGTGGATAGTAAGCTCTGGCCTTGCCCTTCATCGTCGTCCATACCATCGATGTCTTCGGAGCGGGGGTCAAGCATGTTGGTTGGGTCTTCGACAGTGGCTATGAAGTGGGTGGCGGGTGGGAAGCAAAATTCTCCATCATCCGCCGTAAGTTCGAACCGAACATAGTTCGGCGACGAGTTATCTGCCAGGGATAGGTTTTTTAGTGAGTTTAGCAGGTCGCCCATGGGCGAGTGTTGGAAGACATCTGTGACACTGAACTTGAAAATCGATAACCGATCGAGTTTGGTATCCGCGGGCTCGCAGGGTTCGGAACTCGACACCGGAGACGAGTCCGGGGTTCCGTTGATGCAGATATCGTATGAAGCGGAATCTGTGTGCGGCTCCAACGCCGCAGAATCGGTGGCCCCCGTGATGGGGTTGAGCTTCCCATCTTCGGATGACTTGATGTGCTTCGGATCTAAGGCCAGAGTTTCTGCAGGAGCTGTCTCCTAGATGCGGCCCGACGACAGGTTTAAGCCATGTTCATCGGGGTGACGGGGAGCGGTTGCCGCAATCTCGAATTCGTCAACGATCAAGTCTCCACGGTTGTCCGCAATGTAGTTCAAGCTTCCGAATCTGACCTGATGGTCAGGGGCGTAGCTGTCGATCTGCTCCAGATGGCCAAACGAGTTGGCCCGCAGTACGAAGCCGCCGAATACGAAGATCTGTCCGGGGAGAAAGGTTTTTCCCTGGACAACGTCATCACTGACGATCGAAGGGGCCATCGAGCCCTTTGCCGACGGCACAGTGGAACTCTCAATGAAAGCACCAATGTCGGTGTCAAAACCGGCGGATCTCGGGTAGGGGGTCCCGAACTGTGCGTCTAGGATTGATGCTAACAGGAGACGGGGGACACGATGTTTACCCAGGTTCGGGCCCTCTCTACGGAGGTAATACCCTACTTCCTGCTTGATTGATCTTGATGAATATGAGTGTTACAAGAGTTGATCCACCACGAGATCGTAATAGCTAAACCCTAGAAGTCTAGCCTATGTGAATATGGTAATGAGTATATCTATCCGGACTACTCTCTCCGGTTTATATAGACACCAGAGAGATCTAGGGTTACATGGAGTCGGTTACATCAAAGGGAATCTTCATAGTCGGTCGCCAAGCTTGCCTTCCATGCCAAGTAGAGTCCAATCCGGACACTGGTATAGTCTTTGGCCTTCATGTCTTCACAGCCCATCAGTCCGGCCCAAAGGATAACAGGCCGGACGCCCAAGGACCTCGTAGTCCAGGACTCCCTCAGCAGGTACATCACATCCCTGATTATATCTAATTCAACTCTTCAATTTCTGGCCAATAGTTAAACCTGACGGTGTTGTAAAACTGCTTGTATGTAGGGATCTATGAGAAAATGAAACCAATTTCTACTTATTTTATAACTCCCCCAATCAATACTGAACTGACTGAATCTTATGTATCTAATCAAGTTTCCCGTGCAAACATCCAAGCTCGTGTTGTTCTGGAGCCTGAAGTGTCTAATGAATAGACTGCTAATGAAGGATTTGATGCAAACATTTTGCATGCTCCTGGTGATAAACATATAGTGTCTAATGAGGCATCTAATGCAAGCATTTTGCGAGCTCCCATTGAAGGATTTAGTGTCTAATGATGATCTGCTATGTTGAGAGAGACATAGAGATTTGCAGGCATTGATGACAAGCAAATTATAGTGCATTTTCATGGCTTGAGGAAACGTCGAGGCCATCTACCAGAAAGTCCCCGTATCATGACAACATAGCATAAATACTTTTCTAATCTGTTGTTTGAAACTATTGGCATAGTTGTGCAGGATAGATATATTGATATGCAGTTTGCGCACTGGTTATAGGTGCAATTACACTTCGATATTTTCAGCCAGAGAACGAATAATTCAAGCAGTTACAGACCTTGTTTGTAGTCCTTGTACACCATGTTGCATTTTATGTTTTTGGTGCTTGCATCATTTAGTGTTTATAATCTGAACTACTTTGGATCATTAGCTGGTTTTCAAAGTGCATGGAGCTTCACATTTCTCAAGTTATGTTGATTTCCGGAGTGCAAGTGCCTTCATATTTTTTAAGTTAAATGTTCACCCCTGGTAACTTGAATTCGTGGATCCGCCACTACACACAAATCATACATGAATGCCAGTATGAATTAAATGAAATGCAGGGACTTACGCTAGCTCGTTGTACAGGCTCACTGCAGCTCTGCTTGCGCTTGGGATGGTCCATGTACAATTCCATGTTACCACTTGCTTGGATGTGCAGGCCTTATGTTCCGTGCATCCCCCTCTGCATTTTTGACACGGCGAATGGCTGATGAAGTAAGAGGAATCGACCTTGCTGTTGTACCGGAGGACAGATACTTACAAGGTTATACGGGTGTGCAGGATGTGTACCAGATCCCGTAGCGCCATCATGCTTCGCTAAAAAATGGATTTTCTTGTTTCAGATGATATCTCCAGAAGAAATAAGAGTTAAAGTCAGAGTTGGATAGGCGTGTAAGCTAAGAGAGCAGTGAAAGGATATCCAAACATCGTCGGAACAGTGCACAAGGGAGTGATGTGTGGATACCTAGTTCGGGCTGGCGTTTGGGCATGCTCGCCTAGCTAGAGTGCGGGTCACTTCAGAGCCGTTGAGGGTGATGCGCTGGCGTTGGCTGGCCGCGCACGGATGCAGATCTTGAGTGGCAGCGGAGCGCTACGATGCGGTGGACGAGACCGTTGGTGAAGCCCCAGCGGCCTCGGGGGGCCGAGGCACGACGATGTGCTCGGTGAAGTAGCCCCGGTGAGCTGGGAGACGACATCGGTGAAGCGCACCTGATGCGGTGGAAGTCGGTGTCTGTGGGGCACGTCGGTTGCGGCGGCCGACGTTGTCGGTGAACCACCTGTTGCGGTGGACGAGGGCGTAGATGAGGTAGCTCTGGTGCGGTGGTGAAGCGCGACCGTCGTCTTCGTCGTCGTTGTCCGGCACAGAGGTGGGGAAGAGACGAGACGAGGGGCGATTCGAACTTTGCTTGGGTTGGCGGCGAATTAGGGATTTGAGCAATCTGGGCGCGGAAGGGGACGGTGGAGAAGGGAGATTTTGCAGGGCTGGAATTGGGGCAGCCAGATATTTCAATCCAAAACGTGGAAGTGCGAACTTATTTTGTCGTCGTCCTTTTTTTGGGGGGAGGAGGGGGGGAGTGAGGGAGGGGGTGGGTGGCTGGGTGCTACGCGTCCGTCCGACACACGCGACCACCACGACACGACCCTGGTGCGCCTACATTTGAGAATGCAAACGCATCTTCTTGCATTTGCAAACGAATCCGTATGTATTACCATGCCCGTGTTTTCCTTGCAATAATTAGTCATTCGAAACGAGATACTATAAATTAATTAATGAGTTATTTGAAAAAAAAATCGAAACGGTATCCACGCTAACGTGGATTAGAGTGTGTGTCACATAATTAGTTATTTGAATTAGAGTGTGTGTCACATAGCGATCTCCAATTCTAACGTGGATTTCGCATTTCACTGTATCCACGCTACTTTTTAAATACAAATACATATGTATATGATGAACACCATGGTAGTGAGAAAACTTTTGGATGGATTCAAACATATGACCTACAAAATAGCACAACAAATCGAGTCAATGTCAACTTTTCGAAACCTAGCATGGCACGAATTTGAAATAATTACCCATATGCATGGTCCTCAGTTCAAATTTTACAATGTACACCGAATTGAAACATCGATATTAAGTCTCGTACTATCTACATTCAAATGTTGATTTTAGC
>NC_057814.1:233824215-233847236 GCF_018294505.1 Triticum aestivum | reverse complement strand
CCGACACGGCACCCCCGACACCGACACGACACCCCGACCCCCGACACCTCCCGAAAAGGTGCTCTTTGGCCGTCCAGAGGCCGACGGGGTCATATACTTGTGAATTATGAGTTAGGTCATATATTTTTCGATTTTGTTATGAAAAACATCATATATAATTGTGTCGATCGGGTAGATTTAAATGTGCAGTTGTTTCATCGCTGCTAGGTTTGGTGTTCGACGACCTCGCCGTGCGTTTGACGAGCTCTGCCCCTTCGTTCGTGGGTGAGCACAAATGACATGTCCTCCTCCCCCATTAATTATTTGCTCTGTTCCGGTGTTCGTGCCGATGAAACTTGATAGCTAGCTATATATGTGTCTTGAATCATCAGTATGCGTAACCAATATGTGTCTCCTGTTCGAAAGCGTTATAGTTATAAATATGCATGCATTTGCATATTTATAACCTTGATTCTTTCGAATTGTCCAATGCTATCCATGGACAGCCTGAGTATGTGTAGATTGGGTTCGTTTTCCCATATGCTTTGCTCCGGATCCGACGCATAAATTTCGTCAGTGCCTCCCCTGTTGTTCTCCGGGTACACATCCTCTCTGTTTATTGCAGAGACGTGTATCAGGAGAATAGCGGGGAGGTGTTGCCGAAATTTTGCGTCGGATCCGGAGCATAGCATGGGAAAATGAACCCAATCAACACATACTCGAGTGGGATTAGGACCTATCATTACCTATTAGAGTGTAGGTTGCATGGACGTAATAAAATTGACAAAGTAGATCAACTGATGAATATATACAAGGTGAATTATATATATATTTGTTGTGTGTCCAGTAGCTCTGAAAGTCAAGATGAGTGATCGTGCGTGGATGTATACCGGTCACACTGGTCAGAACAAATGGAGCGCTGAATGGTTCACAAAACCAAGAGGTGCAAGCCGCATTTGCAAATGGCCAGAGGAAAACCTGGTGCCCCTGTTTCCGGTGCGGCAATTGGGAAAAGAGGACAGAGGATGAAATGGGCAAACACCTGCAGAAGAGTGGTTTTACGCCCGATTATACGGTGTGGACATATCATGGTGAGTCTGCCCAACGTGACAGAGCTGAGGTGGATCGTCGTCGCACCGACGAGCATGGTACCGGGATGGAAAACATGGTGCAAGACTATGATGATGCTCGGGATTCGGACGAGGAGATGGAGGAATCGGCAAAGGCCTTCAATGAAATGTTGGAGTCTTCAAAACGTCCGCTCCACGAGCACACTGAGCTTTGTCAGTTGGATGCCATCTCACAAGTAATGGCTCTGAAGGCTCAGTTCAACTTGGGCAGAGAATGCTACGACGCAATAATGACAGTATTTGGACGCTTTCTACCCAAAGGCCATGTAATGCCTGCAAACATGTACCAGTCGGACAAAATCCTCCGTGCACTGAAGATGCCCTATGAGAAGATACATGCCTGTGAGAAAGGATGTGCCTTATTTAGGCTTGACTATGCGGACTTGAACTATTGTCCCATTTGCAAGTCTTCCAGGTATGTTGTGGTAGACAACAGTATGGGTGAGAAGACACAGACCAAGATCCCCGTTAGTGTTCTTCGGTATATGCCAATCGTACCAAGACTTCAACATCTTTTCATGGTCGAAGAGACGGCCAGACAGATGACATGGCACAAAACAGGCAAAAGAACCGAACTAGATGCAGATGGGAATCTGATGATGGTACACACATCGGATGGTGTTGCATGGAAAAAGTTTGATGAATTACATGCTGACAAAGCGGCAGATCCGAGGCATCCTCGAGTCGGCATCAGCACGGATGGGTTCAGTGTGTTTGGTATGATGGCAGCCCAATACAGTTGTTGGCCCGTATTTGTCTTTCCACTCAATCTCCCCCCCCGGACAGATTATGCAAAGAAAGAACATTTTCCTGACGTTGATAATTCCAGGGCCCAACTATCCGGGGAAAAATATGAATGTGTACATGCAGCCGCTTAAGGACGAATTGCAAGAAGCCTGGGATAATGGGTTCAAGACATACGACACCTATAGCAACCGGAACTTCATAATGCGTGTCTGATACATGTACTCGACGCATGACTTGCCGGCGTATGCGCTATTCGTTGGCTGGTGTGTGCATGGAAGGTTCCCGTGCCCCACATGCAAGGGAGCTCTTGAGTTTCGTTGGCTTCAGGCCGGTCGCAAGTTTTCTTGCTTCGACATGCATAGACAGTTCCTGGATCCTCGCCATAAGTTCAGGAAAGACAAGAAGAACTTCATCAGAGGTAGAGTTGTCAAAAACTCTGCACCACCTGCGTTGACAGACCAACAGACCCTGGATCAGTTAAACGCTCTCGAGCCAGATCCAGACCGTCCAGGGTACTTCAAGGGGTATAATTCTAAGCACGCCTGGACTCACAAGACATGCTTATGGGATCTGCCTTAATTCAAAGACCTCCTTTGCCCACACAACATCGACGTGATGCACACTGAGAAGAATATCGCCGATGCACTTTTTAGTACATTGTTCGGCATAGATGGGAAGTCAGAGGATAATACTAAGGCTAGAGTCGATCTGGAGGCGCTATGTGATAGGTCGTTACAAAACATGAAAGAACCGAAAGGAAAGCAGAACTGGACGAAGCCAAAGGCATGGTTCAATCTTGGAAGGCCAGCTATGAGGGAAATTATCTTGTGGGTGAAAATGCAGTTGATGTTCCCCGATGGGTATGCAGCGAATCTAAAGAGGGGAGCGAGTCTTGATAAATTGAAGATATTTGGTCTCAAGAGTCATGATTGGCACATATGGATTGAGCGGGTAATGCCGGTGATGTTGCGTGGCTTCATCCCTGAGGATGAATGGCTAGTACTGGTAGAACTCAGCTATTTCTTCCGTGTTCTTTGTGCGAAAGAACTATCGCCAGGCGTGCTAGAAGAAATGGAAGAGTTGGCACCGGAGTTGATCTGCAAGTTAGAGAAGATCTTTCCACCGGGCTTCTTTAATCCAATGCAGCATTTGATTTTGCATCTCCCGACCGAGGCAAGATTGGGGGGGCCCGTGCAAAATCGTTGGTGCTACCAAACTGAGAGGATGCAGAAGACGCTTCGACAAAAATGTAAAAATAAACATAGAATTGAAGCATCGATGGCTGAGGCACTCATCACTGAGGAGGCGTCAAACTTCGTGACAGCACACTACGAAGCCAAAAATCGTCATTTGCATAATCTGAAGCCTCGGTACAATGCTGATGAACCTCAAAAGGGTGGATCCAACCTCAGCCTACTCAAAAGGGAATCTCGCACCAGCCAGTGGTTCGAAACCAGTATCTTTGGATAACGAAGAATGGCGGACCATTACGTTGTATATCTTCAACAACCTGACAGAAGTGCGGCCGTACATCGAGTAAGTTCTCGGTACATTGTTTCGCAACTTCTATTTCCTTTGAACTGCTCTTATTCCTCGATATTTCATACAGTCGATATGTCGCCATATTCTTGCGTGGAGCGGTAATCCAAAAGGATTCCGTCGAAGAGTATGAGCTTCTCGCAAAGCAAGGAGGCGGCTATCCCAGTTTCATCTCTTGGTTCAAACAAACGGTAATTTCTATTAGACCATTTCATTACATTCGCTAATTTCTGCCTAATGCAACAATCCTTTCGTATTAAACTTGTAGGCTAATTCAGAGTCTATGGACGCCGAATTGAGACAAGTCGCTGATGGTTTTGACTATAAGGTCCGTTCATTTGACAAATACGACATCAACGGGTATCGCTTTCGTACCTATGGCAAAGAGCTATCTATGGCCGACAGAAAGTCTACAAATTGTTGTGTATCTGCTATCGGCGAAGGAGGTACCGAGTATTATGGGAGAGTTGAAGCAATTTATGAACTTATATTCTATGGTGACAACCCACCGAATGTCGTACTCTTCAGATGTTATTGGTTTCAGCCGAAGGAGACTAGAAGGACTCGTGAACATATAGGGCTAGTTGAAATCAAACAAAGCACCCATTTAGATGTTCCTGATGTCTATATTACGGCTCAACAGGCGACCCAAGTATTCTATCTACCGTGGGCCTGCCAAACTAATCCAAATCTGAAAGGTTGGGGTGTCGTTTATGAAGTGCCGCCACGTGCTAGACTATCTCCCCCAAAGGAAGAGGATTATGAACCTCACATTAACCCAGACACATATGAAGGAGAATTCTTCCAAGAGACACGTCTTTCCAAAAAGCATTTCAAGAACTGCTATACTTCACCCCAAAATATTGAAGTAGACAGCGACAGTGAATCCGACATCAACCCAAAGGAGGAACAAGAAGAGCCGGAACAAGAAGAGGTTACTGCTGCGGATGACTTGTCAATGCTTGACCGATTACGTCAAGGTGGCCTTCCACATGTTGATGCCACTGAACCCTATGAGCCCGTCATTGATTATAGTGATGATGATGATTATGCATTTATTGATGATAGTGATCGAGATTATTAGTAGTGTCAGGTATATAATTTTTTTATGTTGTACTTGATGATGATACACTTAAGTGATATACATATTATTATTCATGTCGGTATTTTTTTTATGTTGTACTAATTTCGTTTACTCTTTGTCATGGCAGGTGTTGAAAGATGGTGGGCGCTGGTAAGTTTCTTTTAGTATTTTGCTTAACAAATGCATAAAGACCTAGACTTAGCCTTATTTCCTCCAATATGCTTACCACAATGACCTAGAGTTAGCTTCTTTTCCTCCAAAATGACTTAATAAGCTTACTGGCCTCCAAAACCATCCATTTTACCTAAGTTAGCTCTAAAACGATCTATACTTAGCTTTGTTTCCTCCAAAATGACCTAAGTTAGCTCTAGTATGCTTAGTTAACTAGGTTTGCTCAATAATGACATGTACTTAGCTTACTTATGTCAAAAATGGCATAATTAGCTTAGTTAGCTCATAAACAATCCATTTTACCTAAGTTAGCTCTAAAATGACCCATTATACCTTAGTTAGCTCATAAATGATCCATTTTACCCAAGTTAGCTCTAAAATGACCCATTTTACCTAGCTAACTCCAAAATGATCCATTTTACCTATGTTAGCTCTAAAATGACCCATTTTACCTAGGTTACCTCCAAAATGACCCATCTTGCCTAGGTTAGCTCCAAAATGATGCATTTTACCCAAGTTAGCTCTAAAATGACTCATTTTACCTAGATTAGCTCATAAACGATCCATTTCACCTAGGTTAGCTCACAAACGATCCATTTCAACTAAGTTAGCTCATAAATGATCCATTTCACCTAAGTTAGCTCATAAATGGCATATACTTCTTCTTCTAGTCACCTTTTCCTAACTTTCTTATTTGCCTTTTTGCAGATTTCATTCACTTCACGGAAGCTAGCTTGCTATGATGGAGTGCTTGTTTTTTCTTTCATTCTCCTCTAGTATTCTTCTAGCTTGCTATGATGGAACTTGCTATCTTGATGAAACTTTGCATTGTAATATGTATGGATCGAACAATGTGTATGTGCAACTTGCTATGTATGAATGGATGGAACTATATATGTATGCACGATGAAACTTATGTGCTGGATATGTCATATGTTTGCTGTTAAATAGCCCTGTGAAATATATATATATATATATGTCATATATTTGCTGTGAAAATTGTTGGATTTAAAAAAACAGAAAAAAAGAGGCACCTTTGCCGTCAGCCGCTGATGGCAAAGGCGCCTTTGCCGTCCGCCGCGGACGGCAAAGAAGCCATGCGGCGGCCACCTGTGCTCCCTGGGAGCTGACCCATTTGGTCAGTTTGCCTACAGTGGCGGACGGCAAAGGCTTTGCCTACAGTGGTAGACGGCAAAGACTTGTCCCGCAGTGACGTCCAGCTGACGTAATTCGGCGGACGGCAAAGGCCGGATGCTCTTTGCCGTCAGTGGCGGACGGCAAAGGCTGCCGTTAGCCGCCTAACGGACTAACAGCACATTTATTGCCGTCGGCTTTCTTTGCCGTCCACAGCTGATGGCAAAGGCCCCTTTGCCATCCGCTTCAGAAAGCAGACGGCAAAGAAGCTCTTTACCGTAGCCTACTTTGCCAGAGCCTTTTGCCGTCCGCGGCAGACGGCAAAGGCCTTTGCCGTCCGCCATCCTTGCCTTTGCCGTCTGCCGTGGCAGACGGCAAAGTAGCTGATTCCTGTAGTGTCACTTATATCATTTGAAGTTTGGATTGCCTGTTTCTCTTCACATAGAAAACCGTTGTTTGTAGAATGCTCTTTTGCTTCACTTATATTTATTAGAGCATGGTATTTTGTAGAAAGAATTAAACTCTCATGCCTCACTTATATCTATTTAGAGAGTCAAAAGGAATTGGTCAATTGCATGGTTAGTCATGAAATCCTACATAAAACTTATGGATCACCGAATATGATATGTTTGATTCCTTGCAATAGTTTTGCGATATAAAGATGGAATATGTGGGAGGTACTAGCAAACGGTTGTGTTTAGTAAGAAAATTGGTGTTAAGGTTTGTAATTCCCGAAGCATGCACGTATAGTCTCTTGTTGTGCTATGATGTTGGAGCATGATTTATTATTGATTGTCTTCCTTATGAGTGGCGGTCGGGGACGAGCGATGGTCTTTTCCTACCAATCTAACCCTTAGGGGCATGCGTAGTAGTACTTTTCTTCGAGCACTAATAAAATTTTGCAATAAGTATATGAGTTCTTTATGACTAATGTGAGTCCATGGATTATACGCACTCTTACCTTTCCGCAATTTGCTAGCCTCTACGGTACCGTGCATTGCCCTTTCTCACATCGAGACGTGGTGCAAACTTCGCAGGTGCATCCAAACCCGTGATATGATACGCTCTATCACACATAAGCCTTATTATATCTTCCTCAAAACAGCCACCATACCTACCTATTATGGCTTTTGCATGGCCATTACGAGATATATTGCCATGCAACTTCCACCGCTTCCATTTGATGACTTGAGCATTCATTGTCATATTACATGATCATATAGCTGACATAGTAGTTGTGGCTCAGCCACCGTTCATCATTTTTCATACATGTTACACTAGATCATTGCACATCCTGGTACATTGCCAGAGGCATTCATATAGAGTCATATTTTGTCATAGGTATCGAGTTGTAATTTTTATTTCTTTTGAGTTATAAATAAATAGAAGTGTGATGATCATCATTATTCATTTTTAGAGCAGTGCCCCAGTGACGAAAGGATGATGGAGACTATGATTCCCCCACTAGTCGGGATGAGACTCCGGACAATGAGAAAAAGAAAAAGAAAAAAAGAAAAAAAGAAAAATAAAGAAGATAAATAATGAAAGAAAAAAAGGAAAAGAAAAAATAAACAAAGAGAGAAGGGGCATTTTTAGTATCCTTTACCACACTTGTGCTTCAAAGTAGCACCATGTTTTTCATATGGAGAGTCTCCTATGTTGTCACTTTCATATACTAGTGGAAAATTTTCATTATAGGATTAGTTGCACACCCACTTAGTTTTCATATTGAGCTTTCATACACTTATAGCTCTTAGTGCATTCGTTGCATGGCAATCCCTACTCCTCGCATTGATATCGATTGATGGGCATCTCCATAGCCCGTTGGTTAACCGCATCGATGTGAGACTTTCTTACTTTTTTGTCTTCTATATATTTACCCCTATCATCATACTCTATCCCACCCGTAGTGCTATATCCATGGCTTGCGCTCATGTATTGCGTGAGGGTTGAAAAAGCTGAAGTGCGTTAAAAAGTATGAACCAATTGCTCGGCTTGTCATCGGGGTTGTGCATGATAAATACTTTGTGTTAAGAAGACAGAGCATGACAAGACTATATGATTTTGTAGGGATAGCTTTCTTTAGCATTGATATTTTGAAAGACATGATTTTTTGTTGGGATGCCTGAGTATTGATGTCTTTATGTCAAATTATAGACTATTGCTTTGAATCACTTATGTCTTATTTTCATGCCATGACTAGACATATGATCAAGTTTATGTTAGGTAGCATTCCACATCAAAAATTATCTTTTAATCATTTACCTACTCGAGGGCGGGCAGGAATTAAGCTTGGGGATGCTGATACATCTCCGTCGTATCTATAATTTTTGATTGTTTCATGCCAATATTATACAACTTTTACATACTTTTGGCAACTTTTTATATGATTTATTGGACTAACCTATTGATCCACTGCCCAGTGCCAGTTCCTGTTTTTTGCATGTTTTTTGTATCGCAGAAAATCCATATCAAACAAAGTCCAAATGCGATAAAAATTTATGGAGAATTATTTTGTAATATATGTGATTTTTGGGAGTTGGAATCACCGCAAACGGAGTCCCGTGGTGGGCACAACCCACCAGGATCCGACCCCTGAGCCAGGCGCGTGGTGGTGGGTTGTGCCCACCTCGTACGTCTGTTGGAGCTCTACTTCGGGCGCAAGGAAGCTTATATCCGGAAAAAATCATGTTAAAGCCTCAGCGCTATCGGAGTTACAGATCTCCGAGAATATAAGAAACGATTTTCGGCCAGATCTGTGGAACGCGAAACAGAAGAGAACAAAGAGGGAGATCCAATCTCAGAGGGGCTCATGCCCCTCCGCGGCCATGGAGGCCATGGACCAGAGGGGGAACCCTCCTCCCATCTAGGGGGGAGGCCAAGGAAGAAGAAGAAGAAGGGGGGCTCTCTCCCCCTTGCTTCCGGTGGCGCTGGAACGCCGCCGAGGCAAGGATTGTGATGGCGATCTACATCAACAATCTTGCTACCGTCTACACCAACTTTCTCCCCCTCTATGCAGCGGTGTACAACCTCTTTCCCTCGCTGTAATCTCTACTTAAACATGGTGCTCAACTCCATATATTATTTCCCAATGATCTATGGTTATCCTATGATGTTTGAGTAGATCCGTTTTGTCCTGTGGGTTAATCATGATCTTGGTTGGTATGATTGTATATTTTCTTTATGGTGCTGTCCTACGGTGCCCTCTGTTCTCGCGCAAACGTGAGGGGGCCCCGCTGTAGGGTGTTGCAATATGTTCATGGCTCGCTTATGGTGTGTTGCGAGAGTGACAGAAACTTAAACCCGAGTAACTGGGGTATGACGTATGGGAGTAAAGAGGACTTGATACTTAATGCTATGGTTGGGTTTCACGACCTTAATGATCTTTAGTAGTTTTGGATGCTTGCTAGAGTTCCAATCATAAGTGCATATGATCCAAGTAGAGAAAGTATGTTAGCTCATGCCTCTCCCTCATATAAAATTGCAAGAATGATTACCGGTACTTGTTATCGATTGCCTAGGGAAAAGAACTTTCTTGTTGACACAAACCCTTTTACTAAACACCTGACTTTTTTATCTTGCAAAGTACTTCTAGTTTTATTCTTGCAAAGTAGTTCTAGCATCACTCCTACAAACTAGTTTCATACTTGTTCTAGGTAAAGCAAACATCAAGTGTGCGTAGAGTTGTATTGGTGGTCGATAGAACTTGAAGGAATATTTGTTCTGCCTTTAGCTCCTCGTTGGGTTCGACACTCTTATTTATCGAAGAAGGCTACAAACGATCCCCTATACTTGTGGTTTATCAAGCTACACGTTAGTCGACTGACTTTTCATCTCAGGTCAGTCGATTTTCCAGCCGTTGGATACAAAATCAAGGGCCTGCAGTTCATCTTCAACCTCCACCCCCCCCCTGAGCCGCCAGCCACCACCGGCCGAACAGCCGGCCCCCACCGCCCGGGAGCGCCGCCTCGCCGCCCCGCCCACCCCGAAACCACTCCCCACCACCGGTCTGTTGCCATCCCGGCCATCCCTGTAGGACCCCTGCGCCGAGCTTTTTCTCCAGCGATCCCCACGCCACCAACCCACCACCGCGCCACCCCACCACCGGCGACCACCGCCCCCACCCTAAACCCTAAGATAGATAGTGGGGTACTTCTCCGGCGAGCCCCCCTCACTGTTGCAGCTGGTTCTTCCTTAACTCCGGCGAGCCCTCCCACCCCCTGAAAATTGACTGGCCCAAAAGTCAATTCAGCCGACTGAAGTGTAGCTAAATCGATACGTGTGAGTATTGCATGCAAGCATGCGGGCGTTGTGGGCGTGTTTGTGCGCATGTGTGATGAGTTTGTGTTCACCACAGTGGCTCGTGCGTGCGTGCAATTAAAACGGTCGGCTCAGCATATCATCACAAGGCGATCCTTGTCTGCTGTGGTTAGGGGGCGCGGGCTGCCAACCAGAGGTCTCACGACCTCGAATCCCACAGACCACTAATTTATTACCATTTCTGTCTTTCATATATGCGCTGACAGGTGGGCCCTATGGTAATGTGCACTGCTGAATGTGGACCGTTTGACTCGTCAATTGATCGTGTCATCAACAAATTATGGTATAGTCTCAAACTACCATTTCTTTCTTTCATATACACGCTAACAGGTGGGCCCCACGGTTACGCGTGTTGAAGGTGCAACACTAGTTGCGCCATGTGGAACGTTTGAATGGTCAATTGATCATGTCATCAACAAAATACGGGTTGTACGGGTGAGCCAGTGACCGTATAATCACGACATGTATTTTTTTAACACGGTACAGACGCAAGCGCTCATATATACGCACAAACACTCACCACTATAAGCGCACACACACAGACCCTACCCCTATGAGCACCTTCGAGAGAGTGTGACATCATATGATCTTGAGATTTTACGAAGTCATCATAGGTGCCTTGTAGTCGAGGGGAACGTCTCCTCCCACTAAACGCACATCGCCGTAAAATACTGAAATTAATCCAGGATAAATGCGAGCACCAGGACTTTAACCCTGGTGGGCCGGGGAAACCACTATCCTCCTAACCATCCAACCACAGGTTGTTTAGCACCACAAAATGTATATGGTGACCGTCATGAGCTTATTCTGAAGTCCAGTGACCATATCATGCTTTCGCTTCAAATACAATGACTGTAAGTGTCGTCAACAAAATACGGAGCACGCATCAAATATAATGTATGTCAGTGTCATCAACAAAATACAGAGACGTATCATGAGCTAGATACCGTATGATCACCATGAGAATGTATATGGTGACCGTAATGAGCATATTCTGAAGTCTAGTGACCATATAGTGCTTTCACTTGAAACACAGTGACATGCACGCGTGAATGTGTCAGGGGTATGCATACTTAGAGGGCCGAGAGATAGTTAGTGTGCGTACGTGAAAGTGGTGTAGAAAGAATGGGTGTCCGGTGGAGACAAGGAGAGATATGCCCTTCGTTTCTCTTTCCCGTGACTAATATTTTAGGAGAAAATATAAACATTCACAATGCAGAACAAATATTATTAGATGCACCATGCAATTAACTTTCATGTATAACATTGTACTATTGTATATGCTTATTTTCTTAGTGGCCGATTGCGTGTGGGGTGTGGTGGGCACATCATTTCTAGCTGTGGTGGGTCAACGTGAGGACTCATGAGTCGGTTCCATCCTACGCCACATAGGTTGGACCGAGACGCATTATACGAAGACCCATGTGGAGAACTCGGCGTACAAGACGAAGCTACCAGAGTCGTGGAAGACTCTATCCCCACTGATGATAAGCCGACTATATATGATTTGTAACCCAAGGCCCCGAGTATGTTATAGAAGCCCGGGGGCTAGTTCGTCGATAGTATACACACACGCACAATGCCTGCTGGTATTCATGAGTACTTTGGACACACCCCTATCACAAATATATAGTACCAGGAGTAGGCTTTTTCCTCAACTGCAAGGGCCCGGACTTGGGTAAAACTTTGCCTCGTATTACCATCCATCCTAACACTCAGGGATATCCTACCGAATGATCTGATGGAATCATATCTGCCAACTACTAAGAGAGAGGTGTGTGTGGGGGGGCAATGTGTGCGAGAGAGGCCTAAAGATAATGTGCGCGCAGGAGACACGTAGGCCCATATATGTGCCTATAGAGGGCTAGTAGAGACCGTGCGTGTGTATATATGCATGTGAGAGAAATAGTGTTTTCCATTTGAGATTAGTGAAAAGAGTGGTACATAGTAGTCAGAAAGAGAGAGGGAGATATATAGAGAGTGTGTGTGTGAGACACCCCAACACCCCGGGAGAGATTGTGAGCATGTGTGAGAGAGAAATGCCGATGTATATAAAGTGTGTGCACTTATGCGTTAGATAGAGAGATATATAGCGCGTGTGTGAGAACGGGCCGAGGCATAGTGCATCTACGTGTAAAAGGCAGTTCTACGCATTAAATTAAAATATAAATGGCATTATTATTTTTGGATGAGATCATGAATTTTGCAATTTGCGTATGAACGAACATTGGCCTATTAAACACCCATACTCTACTGAATTCTAGCATGTGCATGTGTTTATTTCATATTATCGATCCATAGAGTGAGAGTGGTTTGAAATCCAGACAATGCATTGCTTTTGCAGTTCATATATAAACATTAATTAGTGCACTCCATGTTGTTAGTGTGAAGCACTTTATACATTTGTCACTTACAAGGATACATTACAAATTGCTAGCTACGAAATAGAATAAATGGTGAATTCAACATAAAGGGGGTTTCGAAGATTCGAATTCATAGGAAGTGCATTCATCTATTTCAATCCGTGATAATGGCATTTGTAAATCAGATCTAAAAGGGGGCATGAATCTTTGTTGTGTGTTTGAACATGCTATATATTCATACGCATGTCTAATTTTTTTTTGCAACCAAGGAGATTTATCTGGAACCATGCATGAACTGGTAAGTTGCATATTTTTAATATATACTCGTGTACAATGTATATTCAAATGTACCCCCTCCATTCCAAAATAATCGTAGTTTTAGGATTTTCAAGAGTCAAGATTTGTGAAGTTTGACAAATCCTGAAAGTTCAATTCAAGAGAACCCAAAACGTTAATGCTTCTGCTCCCAAATATTGAGTGAAGCGCCAAATAAGCCTCTGGTCACCTAAAACTGCGCGAGACTAATGTTTGGTGGTAGGAAATTACTGTCCTGACTCTGGCCCAAGTAGCCTATCGGCCCGATGTCCAAAGGCCTAAACCGGCGTAGGTTTGTAATTTCAGCAAGACGCCAGTCTCAACCGCCTCCGAGAAGCATTCATACGCCGTGGGCGCCCAAACACCCATGCGCTCGGCCGAAATCTATCCTGCCCACCATTTGGGACACCTGAGATTACTGTCCTACCCCCGACCCGCAATATGTCCGAAATTTTAGATGGGGGAAAAGTTTGTAACTTTCCCCAAATTTCAAACAAGCGTGTCCCAAACTGAAACATTGTTCCCCCTTAGTTCCCCCTCCCTCTGCTTCCCCATTCATACTCCATGGGTGCCAAAATGCCATCTCCACTAGCCGTGAAACCCCAGCCTCCTCCGTCCTCCACCCCATCGCGCCCAATCCACCGCCGCCCTCCTCCATCATGCCGGAGCCGGTACCCCGATGTCATCATCCAACGCAACCGCAACGCCCTCAAGGACATAGCAGCTAAAGCCGAGGCAGAGCTGCCTCCACGACACCGACGCTGATGTGCGCCGTACCAGAACCACTTCAACCACGCCGTCCTGCACCTCACCGCTGCCGCTCCACTGTCGCAACCGTCCACCGCACTGGAACTGTTCCCACTAGGCTGTCGTTCGCCGCCTCGGATTTGGTTCCCCGCCGCCGACAGACGGCCACCACACCACACTCAACAACTTGGCCATGGGTTCGTCCAAGGCTCCACCATCCTCCACAACTTCTCATTTCCAGTGAACCACAAGAAGATCATTGGAAAAACATAAGGATGACACAACACTGCCAGCAGAAAGAGGTACTCCTCTTCCCTTATTCGTGCAAATCTTACGTCTCTGCTCACACCGTATTCATCCCACGAAAGAAACTAGTTGAGCGCTTCTTACTGCATCTTCTTCGTGATACTAAATGCACAAGGTTTCCTCCCATTTACTATTTCACCTTGGCTAGAGGTCAGTAGCCTGCCTAGATTTCAATTCCGGGTCAGTTGACTCGCAATTAAAAGAAGCAACACCCTCTTAGGCGTGCGGAACACCTAGTCCGCCTATTCACCGGGGAAGCGGTGCATTGGTGTCTATCATAGGGGTGTGGGGCGCAGGAGCTGCTTGCGCCCGATCTAGAGGTCGGCGGGGCTTGAAGGGGTGGCCGGGGGAGGTGCCAAGCACGGCGGTGCGGTGAGGTCGAGGGGAGGGCGGAGGCAGGGGACTGGGTCGGTGGTCGCTGGCGTTTCGAGGAAGATCGTCAACACTGACTGGCTGGAGGTAGATGAAGGCGATCTGCCCGTTCTTTGTACATCGGACAATGCAGAAAAAATGGACTGACCGATTTGTTTTCAGTCGATTGTTATTTTCATAGGACCACACCTTGTGGTGTGCTGGAGGAGCATCTGCATTTCCCACCCATCCCTGTGATCATATTTCAAAATCCTAGAATCTGGTAATTTCGTGTGCCATGCATGTTGTAGAGCTATCATATGTCTCCCGTCATTTATTTCTCACCGACCTGCTATCTGCTACTTTTACACTGTACTACTTGTGCACACACTTCACCCATACTCACACTATTTTTTATGCATGGTTATTTCAGACTCTGACGCAGTGTTGATGAATACACAAACGAAAATACAGAAGTCGCTCCAGTGTAATTCGAAGATAAGCACTAAGCGTTTCAACGCTCTAAAGGGTGCAGTGTCAGCAGATGGAGACAGTAAACATAGCTCTGCGGTTGATGATCTCAATTGCCACACACAACCATCCCAGGTGCTTACTTTAACTTCGCGCTGCCAAATGTGGTTGCATGTTGCATGTGGTGTCTAGCTTGCATTGCTTCCAATTTGGTTAAATTGCGTCTGCTTACTTTACACATTATACCTTTGATAATGACATGCCTTCCGGTTTTTGATACATACTACATATGTCTATTAACCATGCTCGTTCATCAAACTAATGCTCTTTTGTATACCTCATCAATCACTTATGATGACACAGTCACCCTAGTGGGTTACTATGAGACGCGCTACTCGTTTAAAGAGTGCAGTGTCATCCTCCCCACATGATTCTCAAGAAACAGCAAGGCTAAATGAAGATAGTCAACCTAGCTCTCTAGTTGATGACTGCAATTCCCCTACACCACCATCGCAGGTGCTTGCTCTTACTTGGCAATGTGATATGTGGTTGCATGCTGCATATGGTGTCTACCTTGTAATGCTTCTAATTAGGGTAAATTGCATCTGCTTAGTTAACAAATTATACCTGTGAATATGACATGCCTGCCTGTTTTTGGTACATACTACGTCTTTCTATTAACCATGTTCTTACATCAAACTATGTTTCTTGTGTATCCCTCATCAATCACTTCCGACGAGACACCTTCAAGTTGAAAGTGTAATATTGGTTGCATCTTGCATATCATTTCAAACATGTATTGCCTCTAATTCGTTGAAGTGCCACTTATAATGAGATACATCTAACTTGGTAGAGTGATTTTGGTTGGATCTTTCATATGGTGTCTAGATTGCATTGCTTCCAATTTGTTGAAATGCCTTCTGCTTAGCGTTTTTCGTACATATTCCATCCTCCTACAATGTGGTTGCCATACATAAAAGTTGTGTTCGTCAGTATCATGCATCAACGAATTTGGAAGTGCGAATTTCATTCCTTTTTCTTGTGTGTTTACTTGACAAGGAAAAATCTAATAGGACGAAGGCACGGAACAATGGTGGTCCTCTGGAGTAACCAAAACAGATAGTCTCTACAGATTCTCCTGCTACTCCTACTGCAATGCAAGTTCCAAATCTCATCTCCCCTACTCCACAACCCCAGGTGCTTGCTCTAACATGGCAGTGTGATATCTGGTTGCATGTTGCATATGGTGCCTAGCTTGTATTGTTCCTAATTTGTTAAATTGCATCTCCTTAGCTTACACATTATACATGTGAATATGACACGCCTTCCTGTTTTTGGTACATACTACATCTGCCTATCACACCATGTTCTAACATCAAACTACTGTTCTTGTGTATCCTGCATCTATCGCTTATGATGAGACAGTCACACCCGTGGGTTAGTATGAGACGTGCTACTCTTATAAAGAGTGCAGTTTCATCCTCCCCACATGATTCTCAAGAAACAGCAAGCCTAAATGAAGATATTGAACGTAGCTCTGTACTTGAAGACCACATTTCCCCTACACCACCATCGCAGGTGCTTGCTCTAACTTTGCAGTGTGATATGTGGTTGCATGTTGCATACAGTGTCTAGCTTGTAATGCTTCTAATTAGGGTAAACTGCATCTGCTTAGTTTACACATTATACCTGTGAATATGACATGCCTTCCTATTTTTGGCACATACTACACCTATCTGTTAACCATGTTCTTACATGAAACTACCTCTCTTCTGTATCCTGCATCAATCAGTTACGATGAGACACCTTTATTCGTTGCATATTGCATATTATTTCTAGCATGTTGCCATGTATTGATCCTAATTTGGTCAAATACATTTATGAGCCACCCTTTTAATTTGGCTGAGTGATATTGGTTTCATCTTTCATATGGTTTCTAGCTTGCATTGCTTCTAACTAGTTCAAACACCTTGTGCTTAGTTTACACTTTATCCATCATACATGTCAATACGTCACGTTGTCCTGTTTTTCATACATATTCCATCCTCCTATCATGCGGCTACATTACATGAAAGTAGTGTTCGTCAGTATCATGCATCGATGAGTTCTGAAGAGCAAATTTTATTCCTTTTTCTTGTGGGTGTGACTTGATAAGGCAAAATCAAAAAAGAGGAAGGAAAAGAGTAAGGAAGGCGATGATGGTGGTCCTCTGCAGCAACGTAAATGGAGCATCTGACGGATTTTCCTCGTACTTCTAGTGCATTACAAGTTCCAAGTCTCTGCTCCCCTACTCCACCATCCAAGGTGCTTGCTCTAACTTGGTAGTGTGATATCTGGTTGCATGTTGCATATGGTGTCTAGCTTGTATTGCTTCTAATTAGTGTAAACTGCATCTGCTTAGCTTACACATGATACGTGTGAATATGACACGCCTTCCTGTTTTTGGTACATACTATATCTGTCCATCACACCATGTTCTTACATGAAACTACTCTTCTTGTGTATCCTACATCAGTCACTTATGATGGGACTCCTTTAAGTTGGCAGTGTGATATTGTTTTGCATCTTGAATATGATTTCTAGCATGTAGTGCTTCTAGTTTGATGAACGCCACCTATGACGAGACAGTTTTAACTTGGCAGAGTGATATTGATTGCCACTTCCATATGGTGTCTAGCTTGCAGTGCTTCTAATTTGTTAAAGTGCCTTCTGCTTAGTTACCACATCATAGGTGTGAATATGTCAAGCCGTCCAATTTTTCGTACATATTCCATCTTCGTATCATGACTTTTCCTTTCATCAGAGTAGTGTTCGTCAGTATCATGCATGAATGAGTTCTGAAGAGCGAATTTTATTCCTTTTTCTTGTCGGTTTGACCTCACAATGCAAAATCAATAAAACGGAAGGAAATCGGTAAGGCATTGGATGATGGTGGTCCTTCCGAGAAACTAAAACAGAGGGTCTCTACAGATTCTACTCCGCCATCCTCCCAACAAGATTCGCAAGACAACGCAAGCCTAGACAGTCAACGTAGTTGTGTAGACGATGAGCACATCTCCCCAACTCCACCATCACAGGTGTTTGCTCTAACTTGGCACTATTATATGTGGTTGCATGTTGCGTATGATGTCTAGCTTGTATTGCTTCTAACTTTGTTGAATTGCATCTGCTTACTTTACACATAGTGCCTGTGAATATGACACATGTTCCTGTTTCTAGAACATACTATATCTGATCACACCATGTTCTTACATCAGACTACTGTTCTTGCATATCCCGCATCAGTCACTTATGATAAGGCACCTTTAAGTCGCCACAGTGATATTGGTTGCGTCTTGCATATGATTTCTAGCATGTACTGCTTCTAATTTGTTGAAAAGCCAGACAATTTGAACTTGGCAGAGTGATATTGGTTGCATCTTTCATATGGTGTCTAGCTTGCAGTGCTTCTAATTTGTTGAAATGCCTTCTACTTAGTTACCACATCATAGGTGTGAATATGTCACGCTGTCCTGTTTTTCGTACATATTCCATCCTCGTATCATGTGTTTGCCTTTCATCCGAGTAATGTTCGTCAGTATCATGCATGAATGATTTCTGAATGTACATATTCCTTTTTCTTATCGGTTTGACTTCACAATGCAAAATCAATATAGCTGAAGGAAATTAGTAAGGCAGTGGATGATGGTGGTCCTTCGGAGCAACTCAAACAGAGGGTCTCTACAGATTCTACTCCGCCATCCTCCGAACAAGATTCGCAAGACAACACAAGGCTGGACAGTCAACGTAGCTGTCTAGATGATGAGCACATTTCCCCTACCCCACCATCACAGGCGCTTGCTCTAACTTGGAACTGTTATATGTGGTTGCGTGTTCCGTATGATTTCTAGTTTGCATTGCTTCTAATTTTGTTGAATTGCATCTGTGTAGCTTACAACTTATACCTGCAACAGTCACTTACCCATAAGACACATTTAACTTGGGAGTGTGATGTAGGTTGCATCTTGAATTGTCTTCTAGCTTGTACTGCTTAAAATTTCTTGAAATGGCACTTACGACGAGACACTTTTTACCTAATAGTGATATTGGTTGCATGTTCATATGGTGCCCAGCTTTCATTTCTTCTAATTTTGTTGAAATGCCTTATGCTTACTGTTTTTCATACATATTCCATCCTCCTATCGTACGTGTGAATATGCAATGTTGTCTTGTTTTGTATATATTCCATCCTCCTATCATGCGCTTGCCTTACATCAAAGTAGTGTTCGTCTGTATCATGCATCAACCAGTTATGCAGAGCTAATTTTATTCATCTTCTTGTGGTTTTGACTTCATAAGGCAATATCAGAAAAGAGGAAGGAAAAGAGTAAGTTAGGGGATGTTGGTGGTCCTCCGGACCGACGCAAACAGAGACTCTCTATATTTGCCACTGCTACTGCTAATGCAGTTGAAGTCCCAAGTCTCCATAATGAGTTCATCTCCCGCACTCCAGCATCGGGTGCTTGCTCTAAGTTGACAGTGTGATAATTGGTTTCATGTTGCATATGTTATCTAGCCTGTATTTCTTCTATTTTGATTAAATTGCACCTGCTAGGTTTATACATTATACATGTGCATATGACATGTCTTTCTGTGTCTAGAATACACTACATCTATCTATCATATCATGTTCTTACATCAAAGTACTGTTGTTGTGTACTGAAGGAAATATGCCCTAGAGGCAATAATAAAGTTGTTATTTATATTTCCTTATATCATGATAAATGTTTATTATTCATGCTAGAATTGTATTAACCGGAAACTTAGTACATGTGTGAATACATAGAAAAACAGAGTGTCACTGGTATGCCTCTACTTGACTAGCTCGTTGAATCAAAGATGGTTAAGTTTCCTGGCCATGGACATGAGTTGTCATTTGATTGACGGGATCACATCATTAGAGAATGATGTGATTGACTTGACCCATTCCGTTAGCTTAGCATTTGATCTTTTAGTATATTGCTATTGCTTTCTTCATGACTTATACATGTTCCTGTGACTATGAGATTATGCAACTCCCGAATACCGGAGGAACACTTTGTGTGCTACCAAACGTCAAAACGTAACTGGGTGATTATAAAGGTGCTCTACAGGTGTCTCTAATGGTACATGTTGAGTTGGCATAGATCGAGATTAGGATTTGTCACTCCGGTTGTCGGAGAGGTATCTTTGGGCCCTCTCGGTAATGCACATCACTATAAGCCTTGCAATCAATGTGACTAATGAGTTAGTTGCGGGATGATGCATTACGGAACGAGTAAAGAGACTTGCCGGTAACGAGATTGAACTAGGTATTGAGATACCGATGATCGAATCTCGGGCAAGTAACATACCGATGACAAAGGGAACAACGTATGTTGTTATGCGGTTTGACCGATAAAGATCTCCATAGAATATGTAGGAGCCAATATGAACATCCAGGTTCCGCTATTGGTTATTGACTGGAGATGTGTCTCGGTCATGTCTACATAGTTCTCGAACCCGTAGGTTACGCACGCTTAAAGTTCGGTGACGATCGGTATTATGAGTTTATGTGTTTTGATGTACCGAAGGTGTCGGAGTCCCGGATGTGATCACGGACATGACGAGGAGTCTCAAAATGGTCGAAACATAAAGATTGATATATTGGATGACTATATTCGGACACCGGATGAGTTCCGGGGGTCACCGGATAATTATCGGAGTGCCGGGGGGTTATCGGAACCCCCGGGGGAACTATTGGGCCTACATGGACCATAGGGAAGAGGGGAGGCAGCCCACAAGGGGCAGCCGCGCCCCCTCCCTATAGGGAGTCCGAATTGGACTAGGGAAGGGGGCGCCCCCCCTTTCCTTCTCCTCTCCCTCTCCTTCCTTTCCCCTTCCTCCTCCCAGTTGGACTAGGAAAGGGGGAGTCCTACTCCTACTAGGAGGAGGACTCCTTCCCCTCCTTGGCGCGCACCAAGGGCCGTCCGGCCTCCCCCCTTTCTCCTTTATATACGGGGGCAGGGGGCACCCTAGGACACAAGTTGATCATTGATCTATTAGCTGTGTGCGGTGCCCCCCTCCACCATAATGCACCTCGGTCATATCGTCGTAGTGCTTAGGCGAAGCCCTGCGCCGGTAGCTTCATCATCACCGTCATCACGCCATAGTGCTGACAAAGCTCTCCCTCGACACTCTGCTGGATCATGAGTTCGTGGGACGTCACTGAGCCGAACGTGTGCAGATCGCGGAGGTGCCGTACTTTCGGTACTAGGATCGGTCGATCGTGAAGACGTACGACTACATCAACCTCATTGTCATAACGCTTCCGCTTACGGTCTACGAGGGTACGTGGACAACACTCTCCCCTCTCGTTGTTATGCATCACCATGATCTTGCGTGTGCGTAGGAATTTTTTTGAAATTACTACGTTCCCCAACAATGGCATCTGAGCCAGGTTTATGCGTAGATGTTATATGCACGAGTAGAACACAAGTGAGTTGTGCGCGATAATAGTCATACTGCTTACCAGCATGTCATACTTTGATTCGGCGGTATTGTTGGATGAAGCGACCCGGACCAACATTACGCATACGCTTACGCGAGACTGGTTCTACCGACGTGCTTCACACACAGGTGGCTGGCGGGTGTCAATTTCTCCAACTTTAGTTGAATCGAGTGTGGCTACGCCCGGTCCTTGTTGAAGGTTAAAACAGCACATACTTGACGAAAAATCATTGTGGTTTTGATGCGTAGGTAAGAACGGTTCTTGCTAAGCCCGTAGCAGCCAGGTAAAACTTGCAACAACAAAGTAGAGGACGTCTAACTTGTTTTTGCAGGGCATGTTGTGATATGATATGGTCAAGACGTGATGAGATATAAATTGTTGTATGTGATGATCATGTTTTCGAAATTATCGGCAACTGGCAAGAGTCTTGTGTTTGTCTCTTTATTGCATAAGATGCAAGTGCCATGTAATTGCTTTACTTTATCGCTATGCGATAGCAATAGTTGCAAAAGCAATAGCTGGCGAGACGACCATATGACGACACATTGATAGAGATCAAGATGATAGAGATCATGGTGTCATGCGGGTGACGATAGAAATCATGATGGTACTTTGGAGATGGAGATCAAAGGCACAAGATGATGATGGCCATATCATGTCACATATTTTGATTGCATGTGATGTTTATCTTTTATACATCTTATTTTGCTTGGTTCGGCAGTAGCTTTATAAGATGATCCCTTACTAAAATTTCAAGGTATAAACTTGACGAGCCTAGCATATGCAGATATGGCCTCGGAACACTGGAGACCGAAAGGTCGAACGTGAATCATATAGTAGATATGATCAACATAGTGATGTTCACCATTGAAAACTACTCCATCTCACGTGATGATCGGACATGGTTTAGTTGATATGGATCACGTGATCATTTAGATGACTCGAGGGATGTCTATCTAAGTGGGAGTTCTTAAGGAAATGGTCACTAGAAGTGGAACTGGCCCTAGATACTTGGCGGATAAGAAGGATGGCAAAATGAACAAAGGTATATTTGATATACATGTTATTGATGTGTACTTTACTAGTGTTTATAGAAACCCCTCGGTATTTGATACTAGTTCAGTTGCTAAGAGTACTAACTCGAAACGGGAGTGGCAAAATAAATAGAGACTAGTTAAGGGCGAGGTGATAATGTGTGTTGGAAGTGATTCCAAGGTTGATAAGATCACCATCTGTAACACCCCGCATGTAACTTGCCATATTTGTAACTCCGACTCTTGCCATTTCCGTTAATGTGATATGTTTTTCCCTCCGTTTTTGGGTTTTGTCTTTCGTTTTGTATTTTGTCATGTCATGCATTTTCATATCATGTCATCATGTGCATTGCATTCGCATACGTGTTCGTCTCATGCATCCGAGCATTTTCCCCGTTGTCCGTTTTGCAATCCGGCGCTCCTATCTCCTCCGGTGCACCCTTCTTGTTTTCTTTCGTGTGCATGTGTCAAACTTTCTCGGAATGGACCGAGGCTTGTCAAGTGGTCTTAATATACCACCCGGAGACTACCGGTCAAGTTTCGTTCCATTCGGAGGTCGTTTGGTACTCCATCGGTTAACCGGGCCTCCGCAATGTCCATTTGAGTATCCAGCAAAACCCCCTCCAAAACCAGCCCAAAGCCCACCAAACTCTCTTCCATGCTCTAGGTCGTTCGATCACGATCGTGTGGGCGAAAACCGCACCTCATTTGGAGCCTCCTAGCTCCCTCTACCTATAAATGACTGGGCATCCCGAAATACATTTGCAGACGAAACCCTAACCCTCTCCCTCCGCGCCGCGCCGGACGCGTCCGCCCGCGCCG
>NC_057814.1:233814485-233821401 GCF_018294505.1 Triticum aestivum | reverse complement strand
GTCTTGTTTTACCATTGTCGAGATGTCTTGTAAACCGGGATTCCGAGACTGATCGGGTCTTTCCGGGAGAAGGTTTATCCTTCGTTGACCGTGAGAGCTTATGATGGGCTAAGTTGGGACACCCCTGCAGGGTATTATCTTTCGAAAGCCGTGCCCGCGGTTATGAGGCAGATGGGAATTTGTTAATGTCCGGTTGTAGATAACTTGTCACTTGACCCAATTAAAATACACCAAGTGCGTGTGTAGCCGTGATGGTCTCTTCTCGGCGGAGTCCGGGAAGTGAACACGGTCTGTGTTATGTATGACGTAAGTAGGTGTTCAGGACCTCTTCTTGGTCATTGCTAGATGACGTCCGCTCCATTGCTTCTCTTCTCGCTCTCTTTTGCGCAAGTTAGCCACCATATATGCTTTTGCCGCTGCAGCTCCACCTCTTTGCACCAATTCCCCCTTTAAGCTTAAATGGTCTTGATCTCGCGGGTGTGAGATTGCTGAGTCCCCGTGACTCACAGATACTACCAAAACCAGTTGCAGGTGCCGACGATGCCAGTGCAGATGATGGCGTCGATCTCAAGTGGGAGTTCGACGAGGAACGTGGTCGTTATTATGTGTCTTTTCCTGATGATCAGTAGTGGAGCCCAGTTGGGACGATCGGGGACCTAGCATTTGGGGTTGTCTTATTTTCATCTGGATTTTGACCGTAGTCGGTCTATATGATTGTATTTTGGATCATGTATGAATGATATTTATGTATTGTGTGAAGTGGCGATTGTAAGCCAACTCTTTATCCCATTCTTGTTCATTACATGGGATTGTGTGAAGATGACCCTTCTTGCGACAAAACCACTATGCGGTTATGCCTCTAAGTCGTGCCTCGACACGTGGGAGATATAGCCGCATCGTGGGCGTTACAAGTTGGTATCAGAGCCATCCCCGACTTAGGAGCCCCCTGCTTGATCGAATCGCTGGCGTTGTTGAGTCTAGAACAAAAATGTTTTGAGTTTTAGGATTATATATATCGGAGAGTAGGATCCTTTTTACTCCTCAGTCCCTTCGTCGCTCTGGTGAGGTCTCCTGACGTAGAAGTTTTGACTATTCTCTCCTCAAATTTCACTAAATTTTTTTTTAGGATCACGCGGGTATCTTGGAATCGTTCCGATCGATTTGTGACGAGAACATTGTTCTTGGTGCCTCCTGTCATTTAGGGGTTGTGGCAGTGTCCCCTGTATCCCCTACACCAGATTGCATAACCAGAAAGTTTCGGGAGTTTATAAGTGGGAATTCAAGTAGCCTTAGGATATCTTTCCGACAGACGCATGATATGAGATTGGGGTTCGACGTCTAGTGGTCCGCCTGTATACGGTTGATTTTACAGTGGTCTCGTTGTGTCTTAAAGAGTCCATGGCTTTGCCGACTCGGGGACGCTTCGTATGTCATGTGCACAGCCTTGTACATGATGGTGCTGTACGATTGAGCCCGTGTGGGCCCCACCACGAAAACTTCGGACGAAATATCTATCATATGTTTGTTCCGGCTTATTTTGCAAGCCAATACTTTGTTTTGTTTTGCATTGTGGTATTCGAGTTGCTTCGAATTCATATGCTCATTCCATATCTTTTTCAAGTGGCTTCTCAACTTATGGAAGTGTGATGATTTACTACGGAATTCATTCGTTCATCTTCGTTCGAATGTTTATTGTGAAAACTATATGTTGCAATTTTCTGTCCGTTGATTCTACTTATCCATTTGTCTATCAAGATGCTAACGGATGTCACCCTCTTCAGGATGGCTCCGCCAACGCGTCAGAATCCGGATCGCAATGAAGGGAGTCAAGCGAACCCTCCGCCACCACCTCCACCTCGGGAGGCATGGCAAGCAATCATGGCAGCCACCAACGCCAATGCTCAGATGATTCTGCAACTCTTGCAAGAACGTACTCAAGGGCAAGGCAATCAAGGTCAAGGCAACAATCAGTTTCACTTTGCCACTCTCAACCAGTTTCTCGCAAATCAGCCCAAGTCTTTCAGCTACTGTGCCGAGGCCACGGATGCCGATGATTGGCTCGTGGACATCAACAAGCATTTTGAATGTAGCAATGTCAGGCCTGAGGACTTTGTCAAGTTCGCTTCTTTCCAGCTCAAGGACCAAGCTGCTGATTGGTTTCAACAATACAAAGATTCCAGAGGAGGTCGTGTGATTACTTGGACTGACTTCTGTCGGGACTTCAAAGCGCACCACATTCCACAAAGTGTTGTTGAGAGCAAGCGTGAGAAGTTCCGCAATCTCAAGCAAGGAAACATGTCTGTGTATCAATATAACATTCAGTTCCAGAAACTTGCTCGCTTCGCTAAACAAGACGTTCCTGATGAGAAGAGTATGATCTATCACTTCAGAGGTGGCCTTAAAGAGGATCTGCAGTTAGCTCTCGTTCTTGTTGAGCCTACTCACTTTGATCAATTCTACAATATGGCACTGAAGCAAGAGGCTGCTCAGCTCAAGTGTGAGGCTTCTAAGAAGAGAGTCAGAGACGCAGTTCAGTCTTCTTCTTCCTCACTTGTGACAGCTAAGAACCAGAAGTTCTGGTTGCCTCCTCCTCCTCCGTTTCGTCAGCCTTACCAGCAGAAGAACAAAGGTGGCCATAGTTCTTCAAATTCTTCCAACTCTGGCTATCAGAACAAGTCTCAGAATCAAGCTCCAAAGTCCAATGCTCCTTATCACCGTCCACTCTCAGAGGTGACTTGCAACAAATGTCAGCAGAAAGGTCACTATGCTAACAAGTGCTTCAACCAGAGGCGTCTTCCTCCTCCTCCTCCTGTCAGATCTTCCAGCAATGCAGTGGTCAAGCATAATCCAAAGTTTGCAAAGGTGAACATGATGAATGCAGCTCAAGCGGAGGAATCTACTGATGTGATAATGGGTAATCTTCCTGTTAATGATATTCCTGCAAAAGTTCTTTTTGATACTGGTGCATCGCTTTCTTTCATATCAAGACCTTTTGCATCCAAGCATGAATTGCATTTCCAAGGTTTGCCTAGGCCGTTAGCAGTTGTCTCTCCGGGCAAATGCATGAATGCAAGTTCCATGGTTCCGAATGTTACCATCAAGATGGGCGACTATAGATTTCAGTCTTCTCCAATTGTTCTTGGTGACTCGGATATTGATCTTATTCTCGGGATGGACTGGCTTTCTAAGCACAAGGCTCAACTTGATTGTGCTGCCAGGGAAATTCAATTGACACACTCGTCTGAGGATGTGATTATCTTTGCCGCTCGTGATGAAACCATTCGGTTTTTCTCTCTCAATGAGAAGGGTGAATTGAATGCCATCTCTCAGATTCCAGTCGTTTGCGAGTATCAAGATGTCTTTCCAGAAGAGCTTCCGGGTATGCCTCCTCATCGGCCAGTTGAGTTTGTTATCGAACTAGTGCCTGGTACTGTACCCGTTTGCAAGCGTCCGTACAAGCTTGGACCTAACGAGCTGAAGGAATTTAAGAAGCAGCTCGATGAACAAGAACGTCTGGGTTTGATCAGACCGAGTTCTTCTCCATGGGGTTGTGGTGTTCTTTTTGTCAAGAAGAAGGATGGCACGGACCGACTTTGTGTCGACTACCGTCCATTGAACAAGAAGACAATCAAGAACAAGTACCCACTTCCCAACATCAATGAGCTATTTGAGCAACTCAAGGGCGCTAAAGTTTTCTCGAAGCTTGACCTTCGTATGGGTTATCATCAGATTCGCATTCGTGAAGAAGATATTCCCAAGACAGCATTCAGAAGAAGCTTTGGTTCTTATGAATATACTGTCGTGTCTTTCGGCCTTGTCAATGCTCCTCCGGTGTTCTCTCGGATGATGAATTTCATCTTCAACCCCTATACCAATGAATTCGTTCTGGTGTATCTCGATGATATCTTGGTCTTCTCCAAGAACAAGCAGGATCATGCCAAACATTTGCGATTGGTGCTCGACAAGCTCAGAGAGTATCAATTCTATGCGAAGTTCTCCAAATGCGAGTTTTGGCTCGATGAAGTTCTTTTCCTTGGTCACATCATCTCTGCCAAAGGCATCGCTGTTAACCCCGAGAAGGTGTCCGCAGTTCTGGATTGGGAACCTCCTCAAAATGTCAAACAGCTTCGAAGTTTTCTGGGTCTTGCAAGCTACTGCCGAAGATTCGTTGAGAATTTCTCCAAGATTGCAAAACCTCTTTCCAACCTCCTACAAAAGCATGTGAAGTATGTCTGGTCTCCTGAGTGTGACGTTGCTTTCAACACTCTCAAACAGAAACTAGTCACAGCTCCTGTCTTGACTCCTCCTGATGAATCCAAGCCGTATGAAGTTTTTTGTGATGCTTCTCTCCAAGGTCTCGGTGCTGTGTTAATGCAAGAGAAGAAAGTTGTGGCTTATACCTCTCGGCAGTTGAAGCCCAACGAGAAGAACTACCCCACTCACGATCTTGAGTTGGCGGCAGTTGTCCATGCATTGGTTACGTGGAGACATCTCTTGTTGGGAAGACAAGTGGACATTTTCACTGATCACAAGAGTCTCAAGTATATCTTCACGCAGCCCAATCTCAATCTCAGGCAGACTCGATGGGTCGAAATGATTCAAGAGTACAATCCGAGTATCGAATATACTCCAGGCAAAGCAAATGTCATTGCAGATGCTTTAAGCAGGAAAGCTTATTGCAACAGCTTAATTCTCAAGCCGTTCCAACCGGATCTCTGTGAAGCTTTCCGCAAGCTGAATCTCCTAGTTGTTCCTCAAGGCTTTCTTGCCAACCTCATAGTATCTCCTACTTTGGAAGATCAAATTCGTGAGGCACAACTCCTTGATGCCATGGTGAAGAAGGTGAAACGTGGTATCGACAAGGGTCTTTCCAAATACAAGTGCTATCGCATTGATGGCAGAGACACTCTGTTCTTCAAGGACCGGATTGTGGTTCCGAAAGGTGATCTAAGGAAAGTCATAATGAACGAGGCGCACAATTCTCTCCTTTCCATTCATCCTGGAAGTACGAAGATGTACCATGACCTCAAGCAGTCGTATTGGTGGACTCGAATGAAGCGAGAAATTGCTCAATTCGTGAATGAATGTGATGTCTGCCGAAGAGTGAAAGCAGAACACCAACGACCAGCTGGTCTCCTCCAACCTCTTGCTATTCCGGAATGGAAGTTTGATCATATCGAAATGGACTTCGTGACTGGATTTCCCAAGTCCAAGCGCGGAAATGACGCTATCTTCGTTGTCATCGACAAGCTCTCTAAAGTGGCTCATTTCCTTCCAATCAAAGAATCCATCACAGCAGCTCAGCTGGCAGAGATCTACACCTCCAGAATTGTCTCTTTGCACGGCATTCCACAATTGATTTCTTCAGATCGTGGAAGCATCTTCACCTCTAAGTTCTGGGACTCCTTCCAGAAGGCCATGGGCACAAACATTCGCTTCAGCACAGCTTTCCATCCTCAAACTAGTGGCCAAGTCGAGCGAGTCAATCAAATTCTTGAAGATATGCTCAGGGCTTGTGTCATTTCTTTTGGCATGAAATGGGAAGATTGTCTTCCATATGCTGAATTCTCCTACAACAACAGCTTCCAAGCGAGTTCGGGCAAGGCCCCATTCGAGATTCTCTATGGCAGAAAGTGCCGTACCCCTCTTAATTGGTCAGAGACTGGTGAACGCCCACTTCTTGGCAATGACTTAATCACTGAAGCTGAAGAGATGTGTAAAGTCATCCGTGATAATCTCAAAGCCGCGCAATCGCGTCAGAAGAGTTACTATGATAGTAAGCATCGTGATTTGGCTTTCGAGATCGGAGACCATGTCTACCTCCGCGTCTCTCCAATGAAAGGCACTCGTCGCTTCGGTATCAAAGGGAAGCTTGCCCCTAGATACGTGGGTCCTTTCAAGATCATTGGCAAAAGAGGCGACCTCGCCTATCAACTTGAGCTTCCTTCCAACTTCGCAAACGTGCACGATGTGTTCCACGTGTCACAGCTCCGCAAGTGCTTCAAGACGCCTGAGCGCACTATCGACTTCGAAGAGATTGACCTCCAAGAAGATTTGTCTTATCATGAGCACCCCGTTGCTATTCTGGAAGAAACTGAGCGCAAGACTCGCAACAAGTCTATCAAATTCCTGAAAGTGAAGTGGTCGCACCATTCCGACCGGGAAGCCACCTGGGAACGCGAGGACCATCTCCGTTCCGAATATCCGGAGTTCTTTCAGTCCTAGATCTCGGGACGAGATCCTCTCGTAGTGGTGGAGTGTTGTAACACCCGGCATGTAACTTGCCATATTTGTAACTCCGACTCTTGCCATTTCCGTTAATGTGATATGTTTTTCCCTCCGTTTTTGGGTTTTGTCTTTCGTTTTGTATTTTGTCATGTCATGCATTTTCATATCATGTCATCATGTGCATTGCATTCGCATACGTGTTCGTCTCATGCATCCGAGCATTTTCCCCGTTGTCCGTTTTGCAATCCGGCGCTCCTATCTCCTCCGGTGCACCCTTCTTGTTTTCTTTCGTGTGCATGTGTCAAACTTTCTCGGAATGGACCGAGGCTTGTCAAGTGGTCTTAATATACCACCCGGAGACTACCGGTCAAGTTTCGTTCCATTCGGAGGTCGTTTGGTACTCCATCGGTTAACCGGGCCTCCGCAATGTCCATTTGAGTATCCAGCAAAACCCCCCTCCAAAACCAGCCCAAAGCCCACCAAACTCTCTTCCATGCTCTAGGTCGTTCGATCACGATCGTGTGGGCGAAAACCGCACCTCATTTGGAGCCTCCTAGCTCCCTCTACCTATAAATGAGTGGGCATCCCGAAATACATTTGCAGACGAAACCCTAACCCTCTCCCTCCGCGCCGCGCCGGACGCGTCCGCCCGCGCCGGACACGTCCGCCGCGCCGCCCGGCCAACCCG
>NC_057814.1:233765166-233811673 GCF_018294505.1 Triticum aestivum | reverse complement strand
GTCTTGTTTTACCATTGTCGAGATGTCTTGTAAACCGGGATTCCGAGACTGATCGGGTCTTTCCGGGAGAAGGTTTATCCTTCGTTGACCGTGAGAGCTTATGATGGGCTAAGTTGGGACACCCCTGCAGGGTATTATCTTTCGAAAGCCGTGCCCGCGGTTATGAGGCAGATGGGAATTTGTTAATGTCCGGTTGTAGATAACTTGTCACTTGACCCAATTAAAATACACCAAGTGCGTGTGTAGCCGTGATGGTCTCTTCTCGGCGGAGTCCGGGAAGTGAACACGGTCTGTGTTATGTATGACGTAAGTAGGTGTTCAGGACCTCTTCTTGGTCATTGCTAGATGACGTCCGCTCCATTGCTTCTCTTCTCGCTCTCTTTTGCGCAAGTTAGCCACCATATATGCTTTTGCCGCTGCAGCTCCACCTCTTTGCACCAATTCCCCCTTTAAGCTTAAATGGTCTTGATCTCGCGGGTGTGAGATTGCTGAGTCCCCGTGACTCACAGATACTACCAAAACCAGTTGCAGGTGCCGACGATGCCAGTGCAGATGATGGCGTCGATCTCAAGTGGGAGTTCGACGAGGAACGTGGTCGTTATTATGTGTCTTTTCCTGATGATCAGTAGTGGAGCCCAGTTGGGACGATCGGGGACCTAGCATTTGGGGTTGTCTTATTTTCATCTGGATTTTGACCGTAGTCGGTCTATATGATTGTATTTTGGATCATGTATGAATGATATTTATGTATTGTGTGAAGTGGCGATTGTAAGCCAACTCTTTATCCCATTCTTGTTCATTACATGGGATTGTGTGAAGATGACCCTTCTTGCGACAAAACCACTATGCGGTTATGCCTCTAAGTCGTGCCTCGACACGTGGGAGATATAGCCGCATCGTGGGTGTTACACCATCGCACACTCCCTTTACCTTCGGGATTAGTGTTTAACCTAAAATAAATGTTATTTGGTGTTTTGCGTTGAGCATGAATATGATTGGATCATGTTTATTGCAATACGGTTATTCATTTAAGTCAAAGAATAATTGTTGTTCTATTTATATGAATAAAACCTTCTATGGTCATACACTCAATATAAATGGTTTATTGAATCTCGATCATAGTGATACACATATTCATAATATTGAAGCCAAAAGATGCAAAGTTAATAATGATAGTGCAACTTATTTGTGGCACTGCCATTTAGGTCATATTGGTGTAAAGCGCATGAAGAAACTCCATGTTGATGGGCTTTTGGAATCACTTGATTATGAATCACTTGATGCTTGCGAACCATGCCTCATGGGCAAGATGACTAAGACTCCGTTCTCCGGAACAATGGAGCGAGCAACTGACTTATTGGAAATAATACATACGGATGTATGCGGTCCGATGAGTGTTGAGGCTCGTGGTGGTATCGTTATTTTCTGACCTTCACAGATGATTTGAGCAGATATGGGTATATCTACTTGATGAAACATAAGTCTGAAACATTTGAAAAGTTCAAAGAATTTCAGAGTGAAGTGGAAAATCATCATAACAAGAAAATAAAGTTTCTACGATTTGATCGCGGAGACGAATATTTGAGTTACGAGTTTGGTCTTCAATTAAAACAATGTGGAATAGTTTCACAAATTCATGCCACCTAGAACACCACAGCATAATTGTGTGTCCAAACGTCATAACTGTACTTTATTGGATATAGTGCAATCTATGATATCTCTTACCGATTTACCACTATCATTTTGGGGTTATGCATTAGAGACAGCTACATTCACGTTAAATAGGGCACCGTCTAATCCGTTGCGATGACACAGTATGAACTATGGTTTGGCTAGAAACCTAAGTTGTCGTTTCTTAAAGTTTGGGGTTGCGATGCTTATGTAAAAAAGTTTCAACCTGATAAGCTCGAACCCAAATCGGAGAAGTGAGTCTTCATAGGATACCCAAAAGAAAATGTTGGGTACACCTTCTATCACAGATCCGAAGGCAAGATCTTTGTTGCTAAGAATGGATTCTTTCTAGAGAAGAAGTTTCTCTCGAAAGAAGTGAGTGGGAGGAAAGTAGAACTTGATGAGGTAACAGTACTTGCTCCCTTATTGGAAAGTAGTTCATCACAGAAATCAGTTCCAGTGATTCCTACACCAGTAAGTGAGGAAGCTAATGATGATGATCATGAAACTTCCGATCAAGTTACTACCGAACCTTGTAGGACAACCAGAGTAAGCACTACAAAAAAAAGACACATCCGTGACATTTTGGGCCGAACAAATATTTTTTCTGTCATACTTATGACACCTCTATGACGATAATTGTGACAAAACCCGGTATCATCATAGATGTGGTGGGGTCCTACTTCTATGACAAAAAATCATGACAGAAAATGGGCTTTTCGTCCTGGGCGGGCCGGAGATGCAGCTGCATGACATTCTTTGGGGCGTCCATGACGGAAAAAACCATGGTACAAGCGAGGGCGAGGAAAATATCGGGGTGTTCCCGGTTACGGTGGGTGGTCGGGGCCGAGCGATGCGCGTTTCTCTCGTACACACACGCGCGTGGGTGCGAGGCGTTGGGCTCTAACTGAAACCGAGCGATTGCACTGCAGGCTACGCATTATTGAACCCGAGCGATCGATCGATGGCTGTTAACTAAACACGATCGAGCGATTCCTTCGCTACTGCTGCTAACTGAAGCCGATCGATACTGCCTATGGATGAACAGTGAGCGTTGCTGGGGGGTTTGGATGAACATTTCCTGGTGGGGGTGGATGAACAGGACCCCGTGGTGTTACCTCTGATGAACAGGACCCCGATCGATCGAGCCGGTTGGGGCTGGATGAACAGGACCCCGTGGAGGGCTGGATGAACAGTAGACGGCGGAGGGCTGGATGAACAGTAGCCCGTGGAGGGGTGGTTAAACAGGAGCCCGTGGAGAGGGCTGGTTGAACAGTAGCCGGTGGAGTAGCGCGCGGTGGAGGCTGGATGAACAGGAGCCCGTGGATGAACAGTCGTAGGTGGAGGCTGGAGGAGGTCGACGGTGGATGAACAGTAGCCCCGTGGAGGCTGGAGGGGGTCGATGGTGGAGATGAACAGTATCCCGTGGAGTCCCGTTTTGCGGTACGCCACACCCCTCCCGATGAACAGGACCCCCGTTTCGACCATAGCGCTCCAACACAAGTCTGTTTCCTCCGTTTTGCGGTACGCCACACCCCTCCCGATCAACAGGACCCCCGTTTCGACCGTAGGAGGTCCGTTTCCTCCGTTTTGCGGTACGCCAGACCCCTCCCGATGAACAAGATTCCGTTTCGAACGTGGCCGGTCGAACACAAGGCCGTTTCCTCCGTTCTGCGGTACGCCAGGCCTCGTTTCCATCAGATGTTCCGTCCAAGCCCTCCCGATGAACACGACGACGCATTCCGTTCCGACCCAGCCGGTTGGCTCCCCATGAACACGACGACGACGTTGTTTCTCCATTCCGACCCAGCCATGTACACGAGCCCTGGCCATACGTACGCGCGAGTAGGTGTTCGAGACCCCGCCCGTATGTACGTACGTGGTCGTATTTACTTTCTTGCACCCTGGCTGTTGTACGTACGTGTACATGCTACGTGCACGCCTCTACTACGACACATGTGTGCCTCTACATCGACCAATATGTACGTACACGTTCGCGACCAGAATGACAACGCTACGTACGCTTCGACCAGGTGGGTCCCGACTGTCAGGCACTTCCTTGCCTGCGAAGATGTAGCTGGTGGGTCCCAGCAGTCAAGGGGGCGAATCGTTTTGTTTTTGCCCGGACGCACTTCCTTGCGTGCGAAGATGTAGCTGGTGGGTCCCAGCAGTCAGGGGGAAACATTTTTTCGCGAAATACGATGGCCCGTTCGGTGGGTCCCCACTGTCAGGTGGAGGAATAATTATTTTGCGCGTAATAAGGAGGCACTTCCTTGCTACGGTCGTGGACCCGGCTGTCAGCCTCTCCATGTACAGTACTCTTCCGATGGAAGTCGTTCCTTGACCATGTTGACCACGCCGCATCGAGAGAACCAGGGCGGTGGACGATGGCGAGGCATAGGAAGGGGACGACACGGAGCCAGGGAAGATGCGGCAGTGGATGCCCACGCGTAGAGGAGTCTGAGGGTTCACTGGTTCGCTGCGGTGTGAGGCTGCTGTCGCCGCAGAATAACAGGGGGTGTGGGTGAGTAGAGGGATGGCCTGGCTAGTGGTGGGAGTAGTAGGGGGAGGTGAGGCCTCCGCCGCATCGCAGCCGGCCACGGGAGGCAGGAGCACGAGGCACGACCGGCGCTGGTTTGGGCGGCTGGAGCAAGAAGAGCAGAGGTTGAAGAAGCACTACAGCCGTTGGGTGGACATCGTACGGTCACTGGATCTAGAATCGTGCATATTGACTAAGTTGACAAAGCCCTCTGTCCCCGTCAACTTAGTAGGCCCACAAGTCAGCCTACCACTATACTGGGTCCCAGCTAGCAGGGGGAGTATTCATTTTTTTGTGCGTAATAAGGAGGCACTTCCTTGCGTGCGAAGATATAGCTGGTGGGTCCGAGCTGTCAGCGGCGGTAACGTTTTTTTCGCGAAATACAGAGGCCCTTTCGGTGGGTCCCAGATGTCAGGTGGAGGAATCATTATTTTGCGTGTAATCAGGAGGCATTTCCTTGCGTGCGGCCGTGGACCCAGCTGTCAGCCTCTCCACGCACAGTCCACTTCAGATGCATGTCGGTCATTGACCACGTTGACCAGGCCGCGCCGAGAGCACCAGGGCGGTGGACGATGGCGAGGCCTAGGAAGGGAACAACACGGAGCCAGGGAAGACTTGGCAGTTGTTTCCCACACGGAGGGGAGTACGACTGTACAAGGGTTTACTGGTTTGTCTGCCGTCGCCGGAGAATAACAGCAGGTGTGGGTGAGTAGAGGGATGGCTAGGCCAGCGATGGGAGTACGGTGGGGCGGTGAGGCCTACGCGGCAGCACAGCCGGCAGCGGGGAGGAGGGAGCAGGCAGTCCGGCCGGCGCTTGTTTGAGCGGCTGGAGCGGGAAGAGCAGAGATTGAGGAAGCACGACGGCCATTTGATGGACATCCAACAGTCACTGCTTGTGCGTCAACCTTTTTTTTAGGAAAGCCTCAAATCCGTGGAAAACAGCATACAGCTCATCTGCCATTATTTCTAATAATTTACAGCCCATTTGCTAATTCTTAAGGTTTTTTTGGAGCCCATATTCTTTTTGTTAGCATTATATCCCATATTGTGGCCACGGTTAAAAAGTTATACGAAATTTTGCATATTTTGGTGCGGTCCGAACTCTTTTTAATCCCGAAATTTCGAGTCACGTTCAAACTGATTTTTAAAATAAATATATATCAATATAAAATCCAACAAATTGTCCACGCATAAAAATCAATGCAATTTAAAATCTCAAAATGAAAAAAAGAAATTTGAAACTAATTGTCGGTTTGATGTGTTTTAAAAATGTACAGCCCATTTCTCATTACTGATAGGCCATTTTCTCGGCCAGCCGAATGAAGCTCTCCTCGTCTTGAAAGATTTGCAGCCCAACAGGCCTGACAAAGCGACTTACTTGGCAAATCACAAAAAAACTAGGCTGTGGCCGAGGACCCAGCTGCGGCCGTGGACCCAGCTGTCAGCCTCTCCACGTACAGTACTCTTCCGATGGAAGTCGGTCGTTGACCACATTGACCACGCCGCGCCGAGAGCACCAAGGCGGTGGACGACGGCGAGGCCTAGGAAGGGGACGACGCGGAGCCGAGGAAGACGCGACAGTGGATGCCCACGCGGAGAGGAGTACGAGGGTTCACTGGTTCGGCTGCAATGTGAGGCTGCCGTCGCCGCAGGGCCTGGCTAGCGGTGGGAGTAGTAGGGGCGGTGAGGCCTCAACGGCAGCACAGCCAGCCACTGGAGGCAGGAGCAGGTGGTCTCGTAGGCGCTGGTTTGGGCGGCTGGTGCAAGAAGAGCAGCGATCGAAGAAGCAGCAGGACCATTCGATTCAAATCCAACGGTTACTACTGCTAGAATCGTTTGTTCACTAAGTTGACAAGCCCTGCGTACGCGTCAACTTAGTAGGCCCACAGGTCAGCCTCCCAACCGGTGCGCCCCAGATGTCAGTGGGAGGAATCATTTTTTCACGTAATAAGGAGGCAGTTGATTGCGTGCGGCCAGCCCAGCGGAGGGAGTAGGGTGGGCTGGGGAAGCCTGCGCGGCATCACTGCGGGCCACAAGAGGAGGGAGCAAGCAGTCCCGTTGGCGCTAGTTTAGGCGGCTGGAGCAGGAAGATCAGAGATTGAAGAAGCACGTCGGCCATTGGATGGACATCCAACAGTCACTGCTGCTAGAATCGTGTGTTGACTGACAAAGCTTTGCGTAAACAACTCAGCCTCGAAATCTGTGGCGTGTACAGCCCATTTGCTATTATTTTTATAATTTTTACTCATTTTCTAATTCATATGGAATTTATTGCAGCCCGTTTTCCATTTTTAGAATTGCTGCCCATTTTCTGGTCACTACCAGGGTTAAAAAAATTAACTAAATATGTGGGAAATTTTGAAAATTCACAATTTTTTGCTGGGGAACAAAATATTCTTAATCCAAAAATTAGTAGCCATACTAAAACAAATTTAAAAATAAATTAGTACTATGTCATGTTAAATCCAATGAAGTACGTATAAGATATCAATGAAGAACAAAAACAAAAAAGAAACTAATATCCCATTTGCTATAATTTTTTTCGAATTTTCAACCCCTTTTGATATTACTTTTAACAGACACTGACCATACTCTTTGGCCAGGCTGGAATGCATCCCTCCTCGTCTTGAAAGATTTGCAGCCCAGTAAGTCGGAGAAAACAAATAGGCCTAGCTTGGGTATTCTTCAAAAAAAATACTGGGCAACCTATTTTCCCAAAGAAAAAACTGTTGGGCTGGTCATGTTGTTATACGGGCCACAGAGACCGCACAACCCGGTTTATAGCCTGCTCCTCCAAATTACTACTAAAAAAAGTTGTGCAATTCTGTCGTTAATTGACTATACGTTGAAAATGATGTGGGTCCTAGATATCAGCAGGGTGGATTAGAGTAAAAAAACGAGGGGTTCATCTGAGCAGTAAAAGAGGCGCTTGCTTGTGTTCGGGAGTGGACCTGGTGGGTCCGTACTGTCATACTCACAACTACAGTCCTCTCCCGATTCACTATGTTGACAGGGACCGTTTCGAAAAAAACTATGTTGACAGGGCCGGACGGCGGCGCCACGGCGAGCGCACCAAGGCGGAGGATAAAGTGCTGTCGCCAATGTGCTGGGCTAGGTTGGACATTCTTACTGAAAAATAAAAATGGACCGGATCTATTTACGACGTTGACTACGATTTGCATGGGTCCGCTGGTTGCAGGAAGAAAATGCTGGGAGAAAGAAGACTGGTCGCTATCTTTGCGAAGAATTATATCGACTGAATGTAACGACACTATCATAGGAAATAATATCCTCCTGTTAAATCATGAATTTAAAGAACTGGTGCATGAGAATTTAGCTTTATTTATTTATTTACTTATTTATGTTTAGGGGACCATGAGCATGTACCTGGGCCGGATTCATGTGAGAGCCTCCCTTCCAGTTAATTATGGGCTTCTCTATTGGGCCTTCATCAGTGGGCTGCATGTTATCAACAAGTGGAAAATATGTTCCGTACGAAAAATAGTATGCACTACGTACGGTACGGGGCACTAAAGGATCGAACCGTGCAACGACTTCCAAAACATTGTGTTTGTCATTCTAACAACACATTTATTCAACCAACAGACGAAATATACTACTGATTGTACATTGAAAACAGTAGCAGCAGCAGCAACCAGGGCTGGGGGTGCAACAGAAGCAGTAAGCAGGCCAGAAGAGTGAAGACGTGGCTCTCTCTTCCAAACCAAACATCAGCCATCATTACAAAAGGGCTACCAAAAAAGAACAAGTGTATGCATCAAACTAAATAAAGATCCTACTACACCAAGTGTACGCATCTAACTAACTGGCTCAGTTAGACATTACTATTTATTAAGCTGTGGAGAACTGCTGGCGGCTTGAACCAGATGGGTGTCTGACGGGGGAAACTCCAGCCAGCAGGTCAAAGTCTGATACTTGCGACCCTCTCTCCTACTTTGGGCTGCAGAGTGTGGCGGCACATATCAGGGTATGGTGCATGCAGAGACGCATGGTATGCTGTGTACACACAGTTTTGCCTGATGAACGAAACCGCGCTGCCATCATGATCCTTGGCGTCGGTTATCTCCTGGTTAATCGGATAATTCAGTCAGACAAACAAAGAGCGTGTACCAAGGCTACTTACCAACCTCTAGTCAAAAATTCCTGAAGGCCCGGAGAAGCTGGGATCCTGCTCAAAGACCTTGCAGTGACTGTGATTGTATTCCGTGAAACAACACGTACGGTACGTGAACGATCATCAATCGTTCGCCGTCGTCTGATCGAGCCAGGAACCACCTGCAACTGCCATGCCGCTTTTCTTTGAAAGGTTCTGGGATTAGGAAGGGTAGGGACACAAGGCGGCCTACAACATCTATTAGTTGGAGTCAAATAACCCTCAAAAAAAAGTTGGAGTCAAATAAAAAAGGGCTCTTGATGTAGTCAATCTTAAGAACAGCATGTTATGAGCATGAATATTTTTTTAGTAAATGGTGACAGTAATATAAGCAAGCCATCATGATATCATAGGAAAGTAACATACTGCTGTAACAGCCGCTTGTAGCGATGAATGGAGTAGGCCAGCAATACGTCCAGCCATAGAAGGAGTCGATAGCGTAAATGAAGCCCTTGTGTTCAATGGCATCAGAGAACCATGGAGGATGTATGATCCTGCGATGGACGTGTAGATTTATCCACTTACCGCAGTGACCTGTCAGATAGGCGAGACCGCGGTTGAAGAACGCAATTAGCCTAAAGTCTTTATAATTCACAGATCTTGTGGGCACTTGGCAGATTACAACCTTGAGCAAATCAAACTTGGTATCATGTTGGCTACTGTAAGATTCCGAGTATTCTGGGTCGCGGTGCCAAAGCAGTGCAGTGTTAATCGAAGGAAGGGGGATCAATCGCCGGGTGTAGACCTCCACGAGCATCCAGCTGCCACGACCGTCGACGAGCACCATCCAAGACGTGTTCATGCCGACCCAGTACATACCGTTAATGTAGTTGAGGGTGACGGGGATCGGATCACAGTCAAGGGGGTTGATGCTCGCCACCCTACGATCGTTATGCTGCGTGACACGCTGTTTCTGAAGATCAGGCGGCATCAACAAGCAAGGAGCTGGCTTAAAAAGCTCCGCCTGAGGGCTTTGAGTAAACGGTACAGCCCCGACGAGCACGCGGCGAGCGGCATGGTACTGAGATTGTCCACACGCGAAACAATGAGCTTGATTACCTCTGTGGGGAGCGAATTCCAGCTACTCTTTCGGCGGACGCTGCTCGGTTCTGCCATTGTTAGTGCTTGGGTTTCGGACCAGGGGGGAGGCGCCTTAGCGGGGATGGAAGAGCGGACAAAGATGGAGAAGCGAATATGTGTTGCGGGAAGTGGACAGGTGATGATGACTACAGCACGCCGCTTGACTTACGAGACACATACCAGCAGTGTAGGGTCATATCGAAGTCAGACAACTTGCTTGAGTGATCACAGTACTGATACTCCCTACAGTACCTGCTACTATGCCCAAACTTGCTTGAGTAGAGTAGTAGTGGAGTAGGACTCTGCTCTACTACTAGCACCGGAGGAGTAGTGTGTTCTAATCTAAAATAGTTACAAACTTCAATGCCCGAGCGTGGAATGACTATGAACCGCCATCGGTGCTAACTCCAATCCTGCAAGTCATGGATTTGTTTCTTTTTAACTTTCTGTACGAATCTGTAGCCAGCCTGCAGTCATGTACAATGTACTGACAGTGGAACCCACAGAGTACTTAGAATACAAGATTAAGGATGCAATTAACTTTTTATAGAGGGAGAATCATACACGCAATTAACTCAAATGGATTGGACGTGACTCTATTATTCTCCAACGGCAACCGGCAAATTTCCTCCCGCGGGCCGGAGTAGGTTTCTCGGTTTGCATGCGGGTTTAACGGAGGGGTTTGATGGAGGCGAGGAGGCGTGTTCAGCCGAGCGTGCAGTGGACGGCACAGTACTATTCGATTTGACAACTACAACTAGTATATTATAAAAAACAAAGAAGAGTAGTAGAGATAGAGATAAGAATAGAGACTAGGGAGGAGCACCATCTACTGCTTCGTGGGCTACTCCTGCGCTCCATTCGGCGGCCGCAATGTCCCCTACAGCCACTCCCTCCTGCGCTCCATTCGGCGGGCACTGTTGAAATTTGGGGAGCGCACTCTCGCGACTGCTAGCAGCGACGACTTCACCGCCGACGACTTCTTCCCCGACCTCGGCAACCTCTTCCTCAACGACATGGGCGACAACCTCAACGCCAATGGTGTTGCTCCCGTTGCACCGTATGTGTTTCTGTCCTTCCTGTTCGAAATCATGGTAGAATTCATGTTTCTAGTCTGTGTCCTAGATTCGATCTGTTCATCTACTATGCTAGTCCGCATGATTAGTTTAATCTCTGTTATAGCCGTCATGATTTATTTTGTAGTAAATCTCGTAGTAACTTGCTCATATATTCAACTGGCGGAACGTCCCCTACAGCCACTCCCGTTTCATGGACGGCCTGGTCGATGCCTCCAAGGAGCCCTTCGTCTACTGCTATGAGTGCCCGGTGCCGTTTTGGGGCTCGCCGGCGGACATCGTGCATCACTTGACGCAGGTGTGCGGCGATCACTACTGGCCCTTGGCAAAGAACATCAAGTACGAGACGTGCTACCCGTTCACCGTGCCGGAGTCGCTGGAGCATCAGCGCCGCCTGCTAGTATCGGAGGAGGACGGCAACGTCTTCCTCTTGATTGTGGCCACCGGCGAGGCCCGCGCAGGCCGCCGCCACATCTTTGTAGTGTGTGTCAGGGGCGACGCCGCTGACGCTGACACTGACACGAGGCCGATGTATGGGTGCGTGCTCACTATTACTACCCCTCGGAGGTACGTGGCCGGAGACACTGGCTACGTCAAGCTGACTTGGACTCTGCCGAGCTGGGACCTTCCCGCCGATGTGGACATGGAAGATGCATGGTATTATTTGACCCCCAACAATGTGCATCGGGACTCCAAGGAGGTTCACCTGGACATCTGCATTACTAAGTTAAATGTTGATCATTAGTCTTCGCTCAATGTAATCCGTTGTCTAAGCATGTGGAGACTTCCATGCATAATCTTGCTCTATTGGAGTATCGCGCATGAATAAAAGTGTATCCATTTATGGTTTAGTCTAGAATCTTCCATGTATGAATTTTTACTACAGTACTGGTGAAAGACTTATGATGAACCATTTCCTGCAAAGCACAATAAGAGTTATTTCTTCACAAGTTTTGGATGCAGGTTGAACAGTTGAACACTTTTGTTTGCAAAAGATACTTTTTTATCTATTTCACCCGGATGTTTGTGAGCTCTAGAGATGAAATAATATCCGAACAAACCTTTCGATACCTGTTACACATGAGATGACCCCCACATCCTTTGTCAAAATAAACAACTCCCCGATCAATGCATTTCACTCTTCCGTGCAACGCACGGGCACCTTACTATAGATTAGTACGACCAAAAATTGAACTAACATTATATATAGTACGATAAATCATGATGCATGTCACCTAAAATTATAGGAGTATCATTGAAAACTATGTTCAAATACGAATCCAACGATATTGTTTTTGTTGACATGCACTAACATTTTGTCAGTTAAATCTTCAGTCAAATTCAATGGGGGATAAACCACGACCGATGTAGTAGTACTAGTGTAGAGGGCGGCGCTGCACGGGAGTCTCACCCCGCTCGTGGCGCGGCGGTAAAGCCGTCATATCACAAAACCCAACCACTCCCAGTAATAAGTGGCCTGGTAAAATAAATGGACAAGCAACCATCACATCCCTCCGTCTTTTTTGCATTTCATCTCTTTGCATTTACTTTCTCCGGTTCATCTCACACACTCGATCCCTAGCTACTACTCCTAGTATCCCTAGCTACTACTCCTAGGGCTAGTTCTTTTGGCGGCTTCCCCGTATTTTCCCATAAGACTAGTCACAATGGAGAGTAACATTAAGGCGCCTCACTCATTTATTTGGGCTTCTAAACTACTACTAGTAGTACCTCCGTCCTGGTTTATTCCTCACCATTGTAATTTGTGCTAAATTTTGACCAAAGATTTAACTAATAAAATGTTAGTGCATGTGACATGCACTAACATTTCATTAGTTAAATTTATGATCAAAATTTGACACAGATTATAATGGGGACCAATAAACCAGGACGGAGGTAGTAGTTATGGGATTACTAATCTAGAAGCCTAAGAGAACTGGCCCCTGGTACTCCTACTAGTAGTAGTACTCAAGTTGGAATTCCAATTGCACGGCACAACTTGTTAGGCAAAAAATTCGATACAGGGTGTAGGAAGCGGTTTGGGAATTTGCATGCCTTTCCGACCAGTGCGATACTCCGTACAAAGTATGACGGATAAATAACCACAAAGGAGGAAGCTAAAAGTAAACAATCAAATGAGCATTTTTTCATTTGTTTTGCATTGAATCGTTTCACAAGCTTGACTAGTGCTGTTTTTCTACTTTCACAAAAACCGCATCGTAATGTTAAAACGTGCATTTGCACGTACGTAAGTAATAGTAGTACTCCCTCCGTCTAGGTGTATAAGTCTTCCCTCCTTCTTGGTCATGGTGCACAACCAAAGATGACTTATTGACCTGGACGGAGGGAGTAGCACAGTCTGCAAGCATATATAGAGAGAGACGTGTAGTGCGATAGTATATAGTAAAGTTTGTGCTACATGCACGTACTTGCAAAATGCATATGAATACACAAGGTTTCCAAACTTTCCCTTTTACATACTTAATTAAGGACGCTAATAATTCCTGAACATTCTGGATTTATCATTTGCGTCCCAAAACTAATGAGATCGCTTTACGAAACAAAAATTATACTCCTCCTAAAAGCCACGGCGCTCGCAGGAGCGCTTGCAGCGCGCCACGAGTGCCCTGGTGCGCGGCCGTTTCCCAGCGCGCCGACACAACACCTCTTCCTCAGCCTCGCAACTCGCGAGGTGCTGATTGGCGGCTTGCCGGCGGGCAAGCGCGATCTCACCGGTGTGGTGATCCGGCGCCAACAGGTACTCCTCGCTGGAAGCATGCACCCGGTCCATGTACTGCCAAGCGTAGATGAGGTGCTTGGGCCCGACTGCACTCAGGGTGTCCTCCGCCACCCTCACGGCCCTCGCACGAGCCTTCTACCAAAGAGCCAATTGTCTGACTCTCTCGGACGGGACATAGGCCTCCCAGGCAGCTTGTTCCGTGGTGCGCTTCTCTTCCTCGGCCTTCTTCTCCGCCTCTATTTTAGCGCGCTCTGCTGGAGGCAAAGCCTCCCACAAGGCGACATCCATTTCTTTCCAAAGCTCCTCAAGGCTGGGGGGCTCGGCGGGCGGCACGGCGTTCTCCTCGTAGCGGGGAGCCGACGCGTCCTCCAATGCGCGTGCTGGCGAGATTGGGAATGCCGACGCGTCCACCTCGACGCGTCGTGGCGAGGAGCGGAACGCCGATGCATCCTCCTCGACTAGTGGTGGCGAGGAACGGAACGGCGACGCATCGCGTCGCGGCAAGGAGCGGAACACCAACGCGTCCTCCTCGACTAGTGGCGGCGAGGAACGGAATGGCGACGCGTCCACCTCGACGCGTCACGGCGAGGAGCGGAATGCCGACGCGTCCTCCTCGACTAGTGGCGGCGAGGAACGGAACGGCGACGCGTGACCGTCTGCGCGGTGCAGCGAGGGGCGCCTAGGGCTTGGGAGGGGCGATGCCATGGTGGTCGACGTGAGAGGGAGAGGGGAGATAGCGATGAACGTGAACATGAAGGGGAGGAGATAGCGATGTCGTGGGAGGCGCGGTATTTATAGCGAGCAATGGCACACCTACGTAAGATATGGACTGAGCTGCACTGACTTAACTGCAGGTCCAGTTACGTCACTGACATGTGGGCCAGACCCCTGGTGGGCCCATATGTCAGTGACCCAATGCACCTGCAGTTAAGTAATAGCTACGTGGGCATATTTGTTGGAGTAAATTACGGGGGAGGGAAGGGGTGGAAATATTGCTGGTCACAACGGATTGGACGAGCGTGAGGGGAGGAGAGTCATGCATGCAGTTTTTTTCCACACGGGGTGGAGTGGTGGGACCGCCGGGGGGAGAAGGAGAGTTTGGCAGGCATATTGTTTCCACACATGGAGACGAAAAGATTTGGAGACGAACGGGCTTCCTGCAGGTATGGGGAACGGTGCATAATAAGTCTCATCTTGCATGCCGGGCTAGGTATAGTCTCAAGTCATTAAAAACATACACGCCCCACAGATGTTCATATTTCAAGGTGCACTAAATTATTGCATGCGATGATTAAGGCTGGCCATAATGGTGGTATCTTAGCTGGTATCATGCACACGGGAATAGCAAACATGCTGATGTGGCAAAGAATTAAAGAAGAGAGGGGGTTAGAGTAACTAGTGTTCATGCATGCATTGGTAAACACATTCTTTTGTGAAGAACTACAAAAACTATTCCACCGCCTCTGTCTTGCTAAGAGTAGGTGAAATTTTTGAATCGAGCCCTTTAAACTAGAAGGGAGGTAGTAGTACTCTAATAGCTAACCTTGGTCATGTTTGGATCCATGTGTTAGAGTTAGTTTGGGTTAGTTTGAACTCAACTAACCCAAAAAAAATCTTACCCACCCAAGAGGTGCTTATTTGGGTTAGTAGTAGTTCTTATACTCAGTATAATCAGTATTGTAGATACTGATATTTATAGTATAAACGGTTGACGGAAGTAAAAAGGACCAGAGGGAGTATCATGCATTCGGAGTAGGCAAAAAAATTGCTCATTTATAGCCGGTCGAAGTCTCAAAGGGCGCGACCGCGCGAGGGAGGCGAAGGTCGTGGGAGGCACGACGGTTGACGGAATTAATTGAAGTTACACACAAGCCGGCATGGCATGCGAACAGGCAGAAGCTATACCGTCAGGCCTACGATATGGGTCTAGTAGACATGACATCTAGTGGGTCCTGCATAGTTCTCGAGAACTCTTTGGGGGCTTGCAGCCGTTTATCCACCGGGCAAGCCAGCAACCCCACGCCGTTCGCACGCCCTACTCGTCCCCGTCTTCTAGTAGTACAATACCTTACAACAGTTCGCTCCTAGTCGTCCCGTCCTTTCACATTACGGCAGTTCCACTAATCCTAACCCTCCTTCCAAATCCATGGCGTCCCAAATCTCCATGATCGGTGGTGAGTACAACGTTAGAACCATCACCGGCGATGAGTTCGAGATCATCTACACCCGTTCTTCCGCAACGGTGAAAGAATGCCTTGCTCGCTTCAAACGCATGTTCGAAAACTCAAATGATGAGTGGGTCGCTGGGCTAGATGTTGAGTACATCATAGTCCTGGGAAGCGAGAAGAAACTAAAGGAGGCAGAGAAGAAGAAGCCCGTCGTGATCCAAGTTTGCGTGCATGACTTATGCTTGGTCTACCACATATGCCATGCCGACGTTGAGTGTGAGGAATTTAAGAAGTTCCGCAAGGGCGGCCGAGTCAAATTCATTACTGTAGACATTAGGAACGACAAGGAAATCCTGGGTCGGATAGGCCTCGTTGTAGGCGACCCCTTCGACCTCCAGAAGGAAGGGCTGGTGTCCTCCTCTCAGCCTTCAATGCTGACCCTGGCAGCAGCCATGATTGATCGTTCGTACGCTAAACTGAAGAAACCTCACCACGAGTTTCATCATGCATGGGAGTCGAAGACATTAGATGAAGATCACATCCTGTACGTAGCAATGGATGCTTACCTTTGTTTAAATATATACAAGGGTTGGATGAAGAAGCAGAGCCCAGTGTCCGGTTCAAGCAAAGAAGCATCGGCGAAGAGGAAGAGGAAGAGGGACGAGGACGAAGTCAAGGACGTGGACTCGGACTCCGAGTAGGTGGCAGTGTCGTCGCTCATGCTGGTTCTACTGCAGTGTCAAGCGGACTAGTTGCTTAGTTTATTTTCAAGGGTGTGTTGTGCTGAGGCCCCAGCAGAACTATGTTTATGTTCTTTCTTGTTATTTAAACTCTTTAGTACATACAGCAGTACTAGTACTATGTCTTACTACTGTTCTTCTTGCAGTTGGTACTACTGCTCGTATCTTCGTGTTCCTACTGTAGTTAATACGTTCATACTAGTAGTATAATTTGGGTCAGTCGATTTGTGAAAGAAGTTCGACGGAGTGAAGGAAGAAGACGGCAGGGTGCCCATGATCTATCTTATGAGTGTTGGGTGTGGAATGCAGTTCGCCGGAAAAAAATGGATCGTGCTCGGGGTTAAACGGATGGCAGGGGTGGGGGGAGCATGGCGGTGGCAGATGATTCACGGGAGGGTGCGGCGGCGGCGGCAGGCGGTTAGGCGTGTGGCGGGCTGAGAAGATGAACCGTGCATCTATATCGGAGGTTGAAAAAGCCCTTCTAGCCATCCATGTTGCATCAAGCGGCTCACAAGAGTCGACTGACCCAAATTGCTCCTTCAGATTGCAGGATCCACGTGGCATTCAAGGTCTCGAAGGTAGATTCCACGCCCGCACCCGGTTTGCAGGCTCGACGCGCGCGCGACCTGCTTCCGCCGCGACAGCCACCATGCGCGCCTCCTCCACGCGGGCGGAGACGACAATGACACGCTAGTTCCTCCTCGCCGGTGTGCTGGAGCACGCGCTCGTCCTCCTCTTCGTACGCCGTGTGCATAGACACGGCTCCACCAGCTGCTCGCGTGCTTGGCAGCGCGGCGGCATCGCGAGGAGGGACTGCAGACGACGTGAGCGGGCGAGCCTTCGGCTTGGCGGCGACACGGCGGTGATGGGCGAGAAATTGTTGGCCGGAGCAGGCGGGCGCCGGCATGCGCAACGGCGGCGGCAGCATATTGATGAGTGCGCGTATGGGAGCTTAGTTTAGTTTTATATAGGGTTGGTCAAACTTAAAAGAAAACCGTACTAGTACACGTAAACATTAGACTTAGGCAGCGCTTTTATTAGTTACCACATCCACAATACGGAATCCTGTGCAAGCGCATGAACCGCGGCCGCGCGGTTGATCGAACGGTGTGTCACCGTGTCGCGCTCGAAGGACATCCACCGAACCTTTTTGTGTATGTGAAAACAATCCCCGAATATTACTCAACTTTTTTCCGGGAAAAGTTCTTGACGCTACAATATTTCCATATATTTGAATTTAGCTCCAGTACGTGTTTATTTGGATTTGGACCTTTTAGGTGCGCCCTAGTTTTTTTTAATACTGGTTTTGGGGCTGTTTGGTTCCCAGCCACCATTTGCCAAGACAAAATTTGGCAGCCACAGTTTAGTTGGCATGTGTTTGGTTTTTGCCACACTTTATTGCCCCTATGGCCCACTTGTCATAGAGACAATTTTTTGCCAACTTTTGCATAAGTTTGGCGTCCAAAGTGTGTGTGACTAAGATAGAACGTGTGTATGTGTCCATATGTGTGTTGTGGTGGAAGGGCAATGTGGAGACGGTGTGCGTGTGATAGAAACATAGAGAGGTGTGAATGTGCAAATGATCATGCATGAGTGAGACATAGACAGATGCCGATACGTTGTGTATACATGAGAGAACGGTCTTCTATTTTACTTGTGTGTGTGTGTGTGAGAGAGAGAGAGAGAGGAGCATCCGTAACACAACAACCATCTCTCTCGATTCGTCCATCCCTCGCACGAGCATGTAACACATGCATCAACGCGCACATTTTGACAACCTCACCCGGCCCCTGCCCACCTCAAGGCCCGCACATCGCTCTCTATCTCGCACGCACAATCTCTTCGTGAATACCCTGTTTAGCAAGTAGCTTTCCGTCACATACACACACATTTCTCTCCTTAGGTTTGTTTTCTCTCAATATCTGACACACACACACACACACACAACACACGGCACACACACACCCCCTCCCCCGAGCACACAATTCATCCCCATCCAAGGTTATATGGCGACCACTCTCGCTTGTGCTTCTCTGCACCCCAACATGCACAACACCTCAATTTTCAAAGAGGGCATCGAGGAGATCGAAGACGGCGACCACACTGCGCTAGAGAATGTGGGGCCATTTGGAAGCAGGATGATGTGACGACGGCTGACTGACTCCTCCCCCACCCTCTCTCTCTCGCACAAAATTACCAATCCCTCTCTCCCCCGCACAAATTTATCAATCCCTCAACCCACGAGATCCTTCCCCTCTCGTCCATGTTTTTCCAGCTCTCTCATCAAACTTGTTGTCTCTTCTCCTTCCACGTGTACAGAATCCGGATGCACACGCATCTCACGTATATTACATGTCTCCATCTTTCTCACAGACCTAACTTCTTCCTCTCTCTTTCTCTCTCTATCTCCCTCTCTCTGTTTCGTTAGGTTTGTCTCCTACTCTCTTGTCCACATACATACAATCTTTCCCGCCCTATCTGCTCCATCTTCGCAAGCTCTCTCTGCACGTTTCATTCACACATTGGGATATGTTCAAAATGTTGCTTTTATAATGGTTGATGTAGAGTTATTGTTGGTTTTGTTGCATCCTACAAAGTAATAACCATGAAATGCATTTTGATTGTCATTTGACTGGGATTATGCGAGTTTGAGCATGTTGTGAAGTACTATAGACCTCGTATACATCTTGGAATTCGACAATGATTGTAACTATTGAATTGTATAAACCATTACATTCGAAGTCAGTAGCCTAATATATTTATTTCACAATTTCAACAAATGATTAATTCACTACTTACTAAGAAAAAAAATGTGTACACCCTCCGTTTTTATTTAAGTCTGCGTATTAGCATTGGTCAACGTCAAGTTTTGTAAACTCTCAGAAAGTTTATAACAAAAAATATTAACATATACAATAACAAATAAATACCATTAGATTCATTATTGAATGTACTTTCACATCATACATATCTATTATGGTAAATGTTTATATTTTTCTATAAACTTGGTCAAACTTTAGGAAGTTTGACTTCGGTCAAACCTAATATGCAGAGTTTACTAGTACTACTCGCTAGTTGCTTAGCCGAATCACCCAACACACCACACGGGGAGTTCAGTGTCACAAAATTTTGAGGTCGGCGGGAAAATCTTCCGCGACCCTGATTCGAGCAGTGGGAAGTTACCATCATAGCCTTCGGAACAGGCCTACGGATGATGGTTGGTAGGGGGCTGTTTTCGTAACTTCAGGTTCATCCTACCCAGCCAACCCCACCCCGGCACCCAGAGTAGTACACTTGAATACTCCCCATTTTCTATCCCCACCGCAAAATAGACTTCTCCACGGCACCGCAGCCTTTGTGCTCCTCCCCTTCTACATCGGTGCACTCATCCACCGCAGTGCATCTGCCTCATCGATGACCTCGTACGCCGCACTGGAGCCGGTCCACCGTCGTCGTCGTACACGGAGCCTCTTCCCCGGCACCGTCTTCCACGGTCTCGGATCTGCTTCCCGGAAGCCGACGCCAAGCGTAGAAGCACCACCGTCGTGGACAATGAACTGACTCCCGTTGCCGACCATGACTCACAGAGGCCGTCGCGACCATCATTCTCCTCCTCGATTGGTAATGTGTGTATTGAATCACTTAGCAGTACATGTGCAGTTCCAATTTTGTTCATACCTACCCTTCAAATTTCCTGGGTGCTATTGTTCCCGTAAAAGTAATTGGTTATAGCCTCCATTGTCCAACAGAATATCAGCTTGTAATTGTGCGTCGCTCATGTATCGCGCTGTGCTTGGGTAGGTATTTCATCTGCAACCAGTAGTGTGGCAAATGATGGATAGTTTTTTAGGACTAGCAAGATGCCCATGTGTTGCACGCATCAAGATGCATTTGTATGAGTAGTTTATCTTGTGAGAAAAAAGGATGAACGAGGGAATGCCTTATTTGCAAATGTGGAGAGGGGTGTGGGTATATTTTTGCAAAATTGCCACAATTTCCTTCCTATCCGTCGGATATAAATCGGATGGCCTATATTGCAGGATGGCAGGAACACCATCATCACCAACTCTGTTTTTATAAGAGTAGGGAAAAAGTAGAGAAAAAAATAGAGAGTAGAGATAAATATTAAATATAAAATAAATATAACAGTAGAGAAGAGTAGAGATAGCAGAGACGTCGGGAAAGGATTGCGCGCGCGCGGGAAAAAACGGTCGGGCATGCGCTAGTTTTGGCGCGCGGCGTCCGGCGCACTTTATAAAATCCAACGCCCTCCCACCGCTCTGTGCCTGGCCACTGCTCTCTCCCCGCTCTGGGCCTCGCCACCACTCTCTCCCCGCTCTTTCTTGCCTCGCCACCGCATCGCCGGGAAACTTGGGGATACCGCGGCGTCCGCACGCGGCCCTCCGGCGGCTTCTCCTCTGAGATCCGGTTCCGCGGGATGCACCTAGGCCTCAGCAATTTCGACACCGCCAACGAGGCCGCCCGCGCGTACGACGCGGCGGCGTGGCGCCTCCGGTGGCCTCATAGAACATTGAACTTCCCCAACGTGCCGACGCGGGAGCGGGCACAGGAGCTCGCGCCTGTGCTGCGGCTTATCACCGACGAGGATCGTCGCGACAACCGGAGGCGGGAGCACCGTCTCGGCATCGCCGAGATGGACGAGGAAGCCATGGCGCTGTGGCGCCAACGCTTTCCGTAGAACATCATCAACGAGCGCGAGTTCTACGAGCAAAGGAGGGCGGAGAGGGATAAGAGGAGGGCGGAGCGAGCCGCCTATCGTGAGGACAAGCGTAGGCGAAAAGCGGACGCTCAATTCAACATGAGGCTAGGAGCAGCGTCGCCCTGGGAATCCGACGACGATCGGTATCTTCACGCCTACAGTCAGACGTCGGAGGAGGACATCACCGAGGAGGAGTCGGACGACGAGGAGTAGTTGAATAATCTATTTTTTTATCTATCTATGCTGAGAACTAACCTCTACTCTCTATCTCTACTTCTCGATCACAGCACTGTAAACGTTTTTTAAAGCGCTACACGCTGCGATTCTGTTGGAGATGCTCTAACATGGCAGATGAGTGCTTTAATGTTGCCCACAAGATGCGCGAGTATTACTAGTAGTATATTTTTCTTGCCATGTTGAGATTTTAAAACCACGAGTGCGAACATGTAGAGGAGCAATGAAGACCAAACACGGGATATTGGGGACATCTTCAAGGAGCGTGGCAAGTTAAAGAGGAGCTGCACCGAACCTGTAAAACAAGATTTGGTAAGTAACACCCTTTCAATTACTTTCGTTTAGCCTCGTGTTATTCGATGTGTATATGTTGTAGTTTTTGTTTCTCTTAAGCCTCGTGTTCTTCGATGTGTCATAAGAAGTCTTAATCGTCCTAATGCTTTCATTTTTAGCTTGATGTAGGAAGTGGGTGTTCTCACCATGTAGTCTGTTTTTATATTTTTTTTCCTTTTGAATTCACTTCTCCCAGTTCTGTTTATCTGGCTTCTACTAAATGGATCTGGGTTACTCTGAGTAATTATCTAAAAAAGAAGTAACTTCATGTTAGGATGCAGTTCCTGCGAGGAGGGAAGTATGGTCAACCTCGAGATCATGTTTCCAGAATGAGGCTGGATTACACACAAGGTGCCAGTTCCCTAATGATGATGGATTAGACACAAGGTGCAAATTCCCATATGATGCTGGATTACACACAAGCTAGGTGGAGTCGTCAGATGTTCGTGTCCTCGTGGCTCTAGTAAAGGCTGAAAGAAAGCGTGCAGCAACTCTTGAGAATGTAGCTGAGTTCCTGAAGAAGCGAAAAGAGGAATTAGATGCTCTCTTCACCCATGCCAAAGAAGAGATGGAAGAAGCCAGAAATAAGCTAGCAGAGGTAGAGCAGGCTAGGCATCTCCTGCTATCTAAAACTGTTGTCAATAAAAAATTTCCTTCATAGTAGCTAGGTTCAAATGTTTATCCAATCAAAATGCCTGTTGTGATGTCCGTGCATCTACTGATGTAGCACAAAATATATTTTTTCGGGTCATGTAATAACAGCAATTACTTTCCAAACAATAACAGACGAAGCATTGGACATGGTATAGTTCACGCGCAAGCCCGACATTCCAAGTTCAACTTCCACATCAAACTCACGTTCACAGATATCTCCACATTCATACATAATGTCCACAACCATGATTCACTTCAAAGCCAAAAAAATTGAGGAGAGTTATGAATAAAGAAAAACCTCTAGTTCATGCTACCAGTGCGAGCACTACAAGTCAAGACCATGCGTAATTAATTATATTTTGGTCACGTTTTGTGTTCTAAAATGCCGGCCGGCTCGCGGAAGGACGTGTTGCCGGTACACACGCGAATTCAATGAAGGCAGGCGGGTCAGTCTGAAGCCGGTTGCATGCGGCGAGGAGGCGTGTTCAGTCAGGCCTGCAGCGAGTGGGGCCCTCTTGGCCGGCGCGCCGGTTCAATGCCTGCGCTATGAGAGGTCGCGTCCGTGTTAGAGCAATCACTCCCTCCAGTCCTTTTTTGTTTCCGTATAACAAAATCTCGTTTCCCATTCACATTTTACAAGTAAAATTCGTGGACAAACTTTGACCCAAAAAACGATGGGGACTAGTAAACCAGAACGGGGGTAGTAGTTTTTTTTAATCAAAGAAGGGTTTCCCCCTTCCGATTTTCATTACTAAAAACCAACATCTAAATCTAAACATAGTATTTTCCCCAGAACTACCAGGTTCAACATCTCGCAACATAAACCCATACAACCATATGACAAGGAGGTACATAGTACTATGAATTCCATTTTCACTCCATACCAATCGTTCTAAAAACTACTTAGTACTTATAACGCGCCATTGAAAATCGTAACTCTTAACCCCGCTAAAAATGATATTTTAAATGTGGCTACTCGATCTGTGGCAACTGGCGAGCCACCGCCTCCAAGTCATTCACCTGTGGTCCCAACCATCAACTCCTACGGATCAAATTATCACGCGAGCTGACTATTCCTACAAAGGTGCGCTCCACCACGTACCCGGTACCCGCGAATGCAGCAATCGAGCACCTAGGGTTTTAGGGTTTATTTGTTAACGTTGCATTTACGTAACACTCATGTGTGCGAGACAACGAGAGACCGACTGCGTGCATGCGCCTCTTCTCTTCGTATATGTACTCCACCGTTTGTCTGGTGTCCAAAAAATTATAATAACTACTAGCAATGTGCCAATGCGTTGCCACACGATCAGAGTAGGTTAATACATATTCACCGATTTGATAGAAAAAAGTCTAGTTTTGAAATATGTATATCACTAAAAAAATGTTAGGTTTCACTCAAAATATATTCCTTTGGCGGTTTTGATGAGATAAGGGAGGAATGTTGTTGGTTTCAAGATTCGAGAAGTGGTATATGTCTAATTTCTACTCTTACTAGCAAGATGCCCGTGCGTTGCACGGAACATCAAGATCTTGTGGGAGAAAAGGATGAACGAGGGAAGGCCTTATCTGCAAATGTGGAGAGGAGTGCGGGTAAATTGCCATAGTTTCGTTCCTATCCGTCAGATATAAATCGGATGGCCTATATTGCAGGATGGCAGGCCCACCATCATCACCAACTCTATTTTTTATCCCTACTCTTATAAAAAGCATAGTCGGTGATGATCGTGTGCCTGCCATCCTGCAATATAGGCCATCCAATCTATATCTGACGGATAGGAAGGAAACTATGGCAATTTTGCAAAAAGATACCCACACCCCTCTCCACACTTGCAAATAAGGTCTTCCCTTGTTCATCCTTTTCTCCCACAAGATAAACTACTCATACAAATGCATCTTCATGTTCCGTGCAATGCATGGGCATCTTGCTAGTTGTTGCAAAAAGCCCATGTGTGTGAGAGAGAGGGGGAGAGAGGAGGAGGACGGAGTGCATGTGTGACAAAGACACAAAGAGTGTGTGTGCGAGAGGTATCAGCTTAAAATGAGGCGATAGTGTGTGTGTGCACAATCGAGAGGGCGTGTCTCAAGAAGGGAAGAAAAATCTACATAGATACAAGGAGCGGGAGAGAGACATGTATGTGATAGTGGAAGCACGAGTGTGCGGGTGTATAAACCTATCTAGAGGTTAGTCGATAAATGTTTGTGAGAGAAATACGAGACGGGGGTGCGAAAGCGAGAGTTTTGTGTGAGAGAGAGACGGTAGTCGGGAAGGGGAGTGGAAGCAGGAGTTGTGTGTGTGTGAGAGAGAGAGAGGGGGAGGAGTTTGCCTGATCGGTAAACAAATGACTAATGTCAGTCTGGGATGGAGACGAAAAGAAGACCGCAACAAATGTTGTGTCTATAGGAGACAGAGAGAGGGAGTAATTTTAGTGGTATGATTCATATCTAGAGACATATAGGGTGTGTGAGAGAATCCCATAGAGAGAAAGACAAAGTGAAAGACGAGTGGAGACTGTGTGTGTGGTGGTGAAAAAGAAAGCTTAGGTACCTAGTGATACGAGAGAACGGTAGAGACGTGAGAGATAATGAAAACCGTGTAATGTATAATGATAGGGAGAGTGTGACACTTCTCAAGGGAGACGTCGAGAGACCATGTTTGCGAGGATAGGAGAAACATGAAGTGAGCGTGCAGGTGAGCTGGAGAAAAGAGAGTGATAGCTACATAAAGGAGCATGCATGCGAGAGAGATGGGCATGAAAGGAGTGAACATAAAAGGGATTCAAATATTTGAATTCGAGATGATGATACATGTAATCCATACTTGAACCAAAATTGATCTATCAAACATGCATACTCATATGAATTCACACGCATCTATGTTATTTAATATGTAGATATTATTGATCCATACATTTTAGTAGAACATAATTTGGTTTAATTTTTGAATTCAACCTTATGATTTTGAGATCATTGTATTTATAAATCATATTATACATATAAAGGAGCATAATTCTTTGTTGTGCTTTTGAAAGTATATATTAAAAAATGATGTATATAGAATTTTATTCCAATCGAAAATGGATCCCGCCCGAAAAAAATAGAATACAAACGGGATTCGAATTGAGTTGGAACGGTAAACGTGCACTCTGCAAAATTTGAACGAAGCGGGGAAAGTCGCAGTAACCGCCCGAAACCAAAATCTGCGAGATGGAAATTACTACTGCCTATCGCTGCCACGCAAAGCCTATCTGCTCGATTTCTATAGGTTTCGATAGGGGTAGGTTTGTAATTTCACTCAAACGTGACATAACCGCCTCTCACCCGGATTCATACACGGTGGGCGCCAAAACACGATGTGTCCTCGGCCGAAATCGACTCCCTCCCTGATTCATACACGGTGGGCGCCAAAAACAAACTCTCGTTGGCAAATATTCGGTGTATGCGAGATTACCGTCCTATCCCCAACCGACTAATATTGCTGTGATGTAGGAAATTTGAAACGGGGGCTAAGTTTGTAAATTTCCTCGCATTTGAGACAAGCGCGCCCTGAAGACATGGTTCCCCCCTTCCTCTCCACCTCCATTTCCCCATTCGTACTCCGTGGGCGCCAAAACACCCTCTCCACCCCAGCCTCCTCCGTCCGCCACCCCATCCACCGCCGTCCTCCTCCACCATGCCGGAGCTGATACCCCGACGCCGCCGTCCATTACAAGAGATCGACCTCTCTCATCCACGGCTTCGGACCGGGATCCTTGCATCCCGTCCTCTCACTTCATCCCCGCCGTCGTCCACCTTGCCGGCGCCGCTCCTACGACCATCTCGTCCACCGCCCCCCGCCGCCACCGTCTACCCTCCTAGATCTGCTTCCACGCCGCCGACAGCCATCGCTACCGCAGCACCATCAAATTCTCAGCAGATGCATACATGGCACTGCACCAGAGGCGGTACTCTTTCGTATCTGCTCAACTTAGTTATCGCAGCAAGAAAATAGATCGCCACTGCTTTACTCTGATTTCTTGTCCATCACTTACTTGCTAGTTGAAAGCAAACATTGGTTGCGAAGTTGCCTTTGTCCGGTTTGCACCTTCAGATCCGCCATGGCACGCTCAACACTATACTCCCAATGCTTATGGCTTTTGCCTTTTATATTCCACACTAGTTAAATCACAGTAGAATAAATTTCCAAATTGGGTCAGTCGATTTTTCAGAGCTCGCCGGAGTTCGCCGGTGCGAACGAAGGGGCTCGGGTGGGGACTTTGGTTGGGGAGCGGTGGTGGGGCCTCGCTGAACGAAGAAAACTCGACGCGGGTGGGGGCAGGGGTAGGGGGAGGGGTGGTGGAGGAACACAGGCGGTGGGGGCCGATGGTCCGGCCGGCGGCCCGTGCGGTGTTCTGTATGGGAAGAATCAGGGACGAGGAAGAAGAAGGGTTAGGAGACGTAGGATCTTCATCCAACCGCCTGAAATGGTCGACTGACCCAAATGATAAAAGTCACGCAACTTGCATGCAGAGATGCCTTTATATTCAGTACCATCATCGTACCTGCTTAGCACTGCTCCTGAATCCATCAAGCTAAACAACGTGCCACTCATAATTCCAAACTTGTTGCTCAAGTACAAATATGATATGATGTTTCTATTACTAAAACAGATAACATTTAATTGGTCAGCTAATGTTCCTACTTTACTTTTGAAAAAGCACATGCACCACATATAGAGAGACAGCAGGGAGTTGCTTTCTTAATGCGCTCTGGTTCATCATGTGTGGGCACTGCGCAACGAACATTTTATTATCCAAAATCTGCTTGCTCTTCTTTAGCATGTTCCTCTTCCGTTCTTCTTCAATAAGTACTCTCTCCGTTCCTAAATACAAGTCTTTGTATAGATTCCACCATGGACTACATATGGAGCAAAATGAGTGAATCTACACTCTAAAATGTATCTGGATACATCTGTATGTGATCCATAGTGGAAATCTCTACCAAGACTTATATTTTGATATTTTGGAACGGAGGGAGTATGATAGTAGTACAGTATGTTCCTTGTAGTGAATATGAGCAGGGACATTTGCAGTGTAGAGGTCTATATGGTCGGTTGGTATGGACACTTTGAACTCGTCGGGCCTCTTTGATTCATAGGATTTTGTAAACATGGGAATAGGATTTGTAGTGGCCTGCCCACTTGAATCCTATAAGAATAGCAAGGAAATGCGGGGAGCTGTGTCGCCTTTGAGAGTTACGCTGATATTAACAGTACCGCACCTTCAGTTGAAGAGAGCTGGTATCCGAAGCCTTTCTAGCCGTACCGGCAATACTAGCACATATATTCCAGCAAGTTCCACTTTGCTGATTTTACTCTGATGCTTACGGTTTTCCCGTTATATCTACACTATGATCTGTGTAGCTGCTTTGTGTCGCACTAGCAGCAATCCACTCTTGAAGCTAAACACCGCAATGACTTACAAAATTGGCACCAAGGCATTGAGTGCCATTCTGGATGCAATGAAACTCATACGCTCACCACCAGTTGATTCTTGTTCAGAATATGATCCTAATGACTATTCTAACCTCGAGGAGTCAAAGGCAGATGGCCTGTCCTGTTCACCCATCAAGGTGCCTGTTCTAATTTGGCAAGGTTTTATTGATTGCGCGTATCTTGCATATGTTGTCTTGCATTTCTTCTACTTCGTTGCACCGCCATCTGCTTAGTTTACTCATCATATATGTCAAGATGCCATGCCCATCCATTATCAATACATATTCCATCTGTCATCATACCATGTTTTTCCACTCAAATGATGTTCTTGTGCATCATACATCAAAAAGGAAGAGGGTGATTGCCGAACCTGAAGGAGCACCAGCAAAGTCCTTGGAAAACGTGGTTGTGCCGGAGAAATCAGACAGCACCCCACTTATATTGGCTGTACAACCAGTGACACAAAACGTAGGACCGACTCCAGCAGACTGTACCCATACTTCACTGGCCACACCACTAGCCGCACCACACAGGACCTGCACTCCAGCAACAGGTATGCCGATTTCAGTTGCCATAGCCCCAGCCGTACCACAGAAAAATCCCACTCCAGCAAAAAGTACAACAAGTCCATCGGCCGAAGACCTATCCCAACTGCAGAGACAGCCAATTCCTGCAGATTGGAACCCCATTCCAGTTATTCCCAGTTTAAAAGACAATGCTTTCAATGTTGTTAGGGACTACGTGCATATATTCCCATCATGGGAAGATTATAGTGAAGACAAACACCATTTTCACATCTTCCTGTCCCACTTACGTGTAAGTGCTATTATTCATGGTGATTATTTTCCTGTTTTCTGCTGATTGAACACATCAATGATTTACATTACATTGTTGTAAGTAGGCGAGGGTCAATCTGGATAGTCATGACGAGCAAAGCTTGCTTGCGCTTTTCAAGGAAGCATTGCAGCAGTATTGGTGTTACTTGAGGAAATCACACTTTGATGGCAAGTCTATAAACGAATTTCTGGTGAAGTCTCCTGTGCTAAATTTAGAAGACATTGAACGGAAAAACCTTGTTATGCACTGGTCTCGTTCCGAGGATGAGGTACTGTCTATGATATCGCATGACAATTTGAACTTCTACTTTTCCGCGTGTGCCTTACAAATCTTTTTTGCAGGAAATCTGCTCGAAAAAGAATTCCGGTTTGAAAAGAACAACAGGATATCGCAAATATGTTGCCTGCTGCTTTGCTCTTGTTAGTACCTGTTGTCCTGTATCACTGTACTTGCATACATACCTGGTTCATTATGTGACAGCAGTATGCATGATAGCTTGCTTATCAATTGTTCGCTCCAAATTATCTGATCTATATGAATGGTTACATTAGTGTAGAATATATCCAATGCCAATGAAATTTTTTAGCTCTGCATTGTTCTTGTAAGTACCTGCTGTCCTTTATCAGTGTACTTATATTGACAGGTAGTTTTTCATGTACCATCACTCTGCAGCTTATTTTCGTTTTCCCTCCATTTTCTACACATAAGATCTATATTTACTCTTACCATAAGGTTGGATAACACCGATGGTACTGAAGAAGTTTAGCTCTGCATTGCTCTTGGTTGTACCTTTTGCCTGTATCGCTGTACTTACATTCTACTTGGTTATGTAGCATCACTCTTCATCTTATCTTAAATATTCTCCATTTTTTCTTATATTGTCACATCTATATTTACTCTTAACAAAATGTAGAATAAAGGCAATGCTTATGAAGAAGATTTTGTGGTAAACTTCTTGAATTGCCCCCCCCCCATCAGCATGGACAAGGGCTTTATAGAGCCTGCCTTCACCAATAATGTAAGTTTGTCCTTCTCAAGCCTTCAAACTTTGTTGTGTATATTTGGTTAGGCATGACTGCAACAGCTGTTTATTTTTGGTGTTTGCATCAAATTGCATGTTTCAAGTTTATTATGTACTCTAGTTCATAAACAAAAGTTTGTCCTTCTCAATTTAAGTTTTCAGTTGTACAACCAAGTTCCTTCTTCATACCATGTAAATTAAACTATACAGAGCAAGTGATCTTATTTTGCCAATCTGAAATGGGATAAATTGATAGCACACTAACCATTGATACTTATGAGTTCTTGATCTGTAATCCTGTGGTGTCGTGAAGCTACCAACTCCTTCAATGTCATTTCCTGCCATGTCTTGACCTGAACAATACCATATTGTGTTAATGCTATTTTAAACTATGTCACTTTATTCGTCGGTAAGAAATGTGATGAATTGTCAGCACTGATACTTATATGTGCAAAACCTGTCATCTGTCTACTTGTTTATCTTTCAGAGTGAGGAGGATATAAGTGTCAAACAAGTGTAGTCTCACCAGCTTGCTCAGCTGCTTGCGCTACAGCTCCCGAGCAGGGCTAACCTTTCCTGAACTCTATTGAAGTGTTGTCGGTTTTCGTATATTATTTTGTCGGCGTGTTTAGTTGCACTGGTGGCGATCTTTGATGCCCAGTGTATGTAATCTGCTGTCTGCTTGTGCTTTATTATCATAGTGGCAAACTTTGATGCCCAGTGGATGTAATATGTCGTAATTTCTTTATTGTATAGTCTAGGTTTTTTTCTTATTCACGATGCTGCAGTTATTTTACTGTATATATATCATGTCTTCGCAGTAAACCGACCAAACGGTCGTCATGCAAATCACCATGTATGATCCGCATCATGGGCCCCGTCATCTTGGTCCATTAACAGGCCTAAATGTAAACTGGCCCACTAGTAGATTCGGGCCTTTAATAGGCCGAGTAAACCGCCGGCCCTATTTTCCTAAGAAAACTCAATGGGCCTTTAGGAGGCTGAAAAGTAGGTTGGGCCTGAAACATGCCGAGCAGCTCACGGGCCTGCAGCAGGCCGAAATAGACCCCGACCCATGAATGTGCCAATCAAATCATGGGCTTACAACAGGCCAAAATTGTCTCGATCCTTGTTTGGCCCAATCAGATTATCGGCTGCGAGCAGGCCGGATGCAAACCCGACTGTAGTTAGGCCCAACTATATGACGGGCTTTTAACAGGCCGAAATTAATATAGGGCCGAAATGTTAAACGGGCCCTTAACAGGCCGAAACTAATATCAGGCCGAATTACTAAATGGGCCTTTAGCAAGTGGGCCCAAAAGCATAGCGTCCAGTTGACGGGCCGAATCTGATATGGGCCATAATTTAGCCCAAAGCCTCTTAAAGGGCCGGACCTGATCTGGGCCGTAATTTGGCCCAGAACGTGGTAGGCTTTTAATGGGCCAGATCTCATATGGGCCATTATTAGGCCCGGAACGTGGCAGCCAGTTAATGGGCCGGGCTACTAGGGTCCTCAAAATCTTGTGGGCCTACAGCTGGGCCGGCCCATTATGGCCTGCAAAATCTCACGGGCCTTTAGCTGGGCCGGCCCATTATGGCCTGCAAAATCTCGCGGGCCTTTAGCTGGGCCGGCCCATTATGGCCCGCAAAATCTCATGGGCCTTTAGCTGGGCCGGCCCATTATGATACGCAAAATCTCGTGGGCCTTTTGCTGGGCTGGCCCATTATGGACCGCAAAATCTTGTGGGCCTTTAGTTGGGCCGGCCCATTAAACTTTATGGGCCAATTTTGGGCCGGTCCACGTGTCAGCATATCATAGGCCCATCTCGCCCATTGGATGAGTGACACCTGTGCCAATGCGGAGCTGACACATGTTTCCGTCAGCCAATCAGAATTTTACACGTGGAAAATCCCCATTGGTCAGGGCTGTTAACGGGTTATCGGATCCAAAACCGGACCCGATAGCTTAACGGCGTTCCGTTACGGTGGATGCCACGTGTCGGTCACCCTTGACGAAAGCACTTCTGTGACGCGCGATTTATCGTCATGGAAGTGGACACTTCCGTGATGATAATTTTGGTAATGTCATGGAACACTTCTACGACAGCACAGGTATGACTATCTTGATTCTGTCATAAATTTGTCATGGATGTACATGCATGACAGAAAACGTGACCTACTGTGACAAACACGTATCATCACGGAAGTGTATTTTTTTTGTAGTGAAGATCCGCACCAGAGTGGTACGGTAATCCTATTCTGGAGTTCATGTTACTTGAGCATGATGAACCTACGAACTATGAGGAAGCGATGATGAGCCCAGATTCCGCGAAATGGCTTGAAGCCATGAAATCTGAGATGGGATCCATGTATGAGAACAAAGTGTGGACTTTGGTTGACTTGCCCTATGATCGGCAAGCCATAGAAAATAAATGGATCTTCAAGAGGAAGACGGACGCTGATAGTAGTGTTATTATCTACAAAGCTAGACTTGTCGAAAAAGGTTTTTGACAAAGTTCAAGGTGTTGACTACGATGAGATTTTCTCACTTGTAGCCATGCTTAAGTCTGTCCGAATCATGTTAGCAAATTGCCACATTTTATGAAATCTGGCAAATGGATGTCAAAACTACATTCCTTAATGGATTTCTTAAAAGAAGAGTTGTATATGATGCAACCAGAAGGTTTTGTCGATCCTAAAGGTGCTAACAGAATGTGCAAGCTCCAGCGATCCATCCATGGATTGGTGCAAAGCATCTCAGAGTTGGAATATATGCTTTGATGAGTTGATCAAAGCATATAGTTTTATACAGACTTGCCATGAAGCCTGTATTTACAAGAAAGTGAGTGGGAGCACTACAACCTTTCTGATAAGTATATGTGAATGACATATTGTTGATCGGAAATGATGTAGAATTTTTCTAGATAGCATAAAAGGATACTTGAATAAGAATTTTTCAAAGGAAGACCTCGGTGAAGCTGCTTACACATTGAGCATGAAGATCTATAGAGATAGATCAAGACGCTTGATAAGATTTTTTCAATGAGTACATACCTTGACAAGATTTTGAAGTAATTCAAAATGGAACAGTCAAAGAAGGGGTTCTTGTCTGTGTTACAAGGTGTGAAGTTAAGTAAAGACTCAAAACCCGACCACGGCAGAAAATAGAAAGAGAATGAAAAGTCATTCCCTATGCCTCAGTCATAGGTTCTATAAAGTATGCTATATTGTGTACCAAACCTATTGTATACCTTAGCATGATTTTGGCAAGGGAGTACGATAGTGATCTAGGAGTAGATCACTGGACAGCGGTCAAAAAGTTATCCTTAGAGAACTAAGGAAATATTTCTCGATTATGGAGGTGATAAAAGAGTTCGTCGTAAAGAGTTACGTCGATGGAAGATTTGACACCAATCCAGATGACTCTGAGTCTCAATCTGGATACATATTGAAAGTGGGAACAATTAGCTAGAGTAGCTCAGTGCAGAGCATTGTAGACATAGAAATTTGCAAAATACATACGGCTCTGAATGTGGCAGACCCGTTGACTATACTTCTCTCACAAGCAAAACATGATCACTCTTTGGGTGTTAATCACATAGCGATGTGAACTAGATTATTGACTCTAGTAAACCCTTTGGGTATTAGTCACATGGAGATGTGAACTAATCACATAAAGATGTGAACTATTGGTGTGAAATCACATGACGATGTGAACTAGATTATTGACTCTAGTGCAAGTGGGAGACTGAAGGAAATATGCCCTAGAGGCAATAATAAAGTTATTATTTATATTTCCTTATATCATGATAAATGTTTATTATTCATGCTAGAATTGTATTAATCGGAAACTTAGTACATGTGTGAATACATAGACAAACAGAGTGTCACTGGTATGCCTCTACTTGACTAGCTCGTTGAATCAAAGATGGATAAGTTTCCTGGCCATGGACATGAGTTGTCATTTGATTAACGGGATCACATCATTAGAGAATGATGTGATTGACTTGACCCATTTCGTTAGCTTAGCATTTAATCATTTTGTATATTGCTATTGCTTTCTTCATGACTTATACATGTTCCTATGACTATGAGATTATGCAACTCCCGAATACCGGAGGAACACTTTGTGTGCTACCAAATTTCACAACGTAACTGGGTGATTATAAAGGCGCTCTACAGGTGTCTCCGATGATACTTGTTGAGTTGGCATAGATCAAGATTAGGATTTGTCACTCCGATTGTCGGAGAGGTATCTCTGGGCCCTCTCGGTAATGCACATTACTATAAGCCTTGCAAGCAATGTGACTAATGAGTTAGTTGCGGGATGATGCATTACGGAACGAGTAAAGAGACTTGCCGGTAACGAGATTGAACTAGGTATTGAGATACCGACGATCGAATCTCGGGCAAGTAACATACCGATGACAAAGGGAACAACGTATGTTGTTATGCGGTTTGACCGATAAAGATCTTCATAGAATATGTGGGAGCCAATATGAACATCCAGGTTCCGCTATAGGTTATTGACCGGAGACGTGTCTCGATCATGTCTACATAGTTCTCGAACTCGTAGGGTCCGCACGCTTAATGTTCGGTGACGATCGATATTATGAGTTTATGTGTTTTGATGTACGGAAGGTAGTTCGGAGTCCCGGCTGTGATCACGGACATGACGAGGAGTCTCGAAATGGTCGAGACATAAAGATTGATATATTGGATGACTATATTCGGACACCGTATGAGTTCCGGGGGTCACCGGAAAATTATCGGAGTGTCGGGGGGTTATTGGAACCCACGGGGGAACTATTGGGCCTACATGGGCCATAGGGAAGAGGAGAGGCAGCCCACAAGGGGCAGTCGCGCCCCCTCCCTATAGGGAGTCTGAATTGGACTAGGGAAGGGGGCGCCCCCCTTTCCTTCTCCTCTCCCTCTCCTTCCTTTCCCCTTCCTCCTCCTAGTTGGACTAGGAAAGGGGAAGTCCTACTCCTACTAGGAGGAGGACTCCTTCCCCTCCTTGGCGCGCCCCAAGGGCCGGCCGGCCTCCCCCCTTGCTCCTTTATATACGGGGGCAGGGGGCACCCTAGGACACAAGTTGATCATTGATCTCTTAGCCGCGTGCGGTGCCCCCTCCACCATAATCCACCTCGATCATATCGTCGTAGTGCTTAGGCGAAGCCTTGCGCCAGTAGCTTCATCATCACCACCATCACGTCGTCGTGCTGACGAAGCTCTCCCTCGACACTCTGCTGGATCATGAGTTCATGGGACGTCACCGAGCCGAACGTGTGCAGATCACGGAGGTGCCGTACTTTCGGTACTAGGATCTGTCGATCGTGAAGACGTACGACTACATCAACCGCGTTGTCATAATGCTTCCGCTTACGGTCTACGAGGGTACGTGGACAACACTCTTCCCTCTCATTGCTATGCATCACCATGATCTTGCGTGTGCGTAGGAATTTTTTTTTTGAAATTACTACGTTCCCCAACATGTATCCCGCATCAGTCACTCATGATTGGACGCTTTTAACATAGTAGTTTGATAGTGGTTGCATCTTGCATTGATTTCTAGATTGTACTGCTTCTAATTTTTCAAAATGCCACTTATGACAAGACACTTTTTAACTTGGCAGAGTGATATTGGTTGCATCTTTCATTTGGTGTCTAGCTTGCATTACTTCTATTTTCTTGAAAATCTTTCAGCTTAGTTTACACATCATAGTTGTGAATATGTCATGCCGTCCTATTTTTCTTACATAGTCCATCCTCATACAGTTGTCTTACATCAAAGTATTGCTTGTCTGTATCATGCATCAATGAGTTCTGAAGAGCGATTTTATTCTTTTGTGTAGTGGGTACGGCTTGACATGGCAAAGTCAAAAAAGAGCATGGAAAAGAATATAGTAGGGAATGGTGTTACTCGTCGGGTGCAACGGAAAAGGATCTGCCCTCGAGATTCTGCTGGCACTTATAGTGTAGTAGAAGGTCCAAGTCCACCGGCTAAATCTACAAACACAGTATCACCTGCTCCACCAGCTGCAGCATCCGCTTCAACTGTACCGGCATCTCAACGAGTTACTCGTTCGTTTGCTCCGGAACTAGCCAGTTCCCAAGCTGCCTTCACACCTAACACTACTTCCGAAGCACTGCTGACACAACAGGACTTGGCAAGATCAGATGAACCTCATGAGCATCAACACCAAGACGGTACCTGACCGAGTCAAGTTGCAATTGCATGCTCCTTTATATGTACTCTCACAGTTTGATGTGCACTAACACTTTCCATATTCGTTGTTGAACTAGCACCACGGCGCAAGGGGAAACAGACATCAGGGATAATGCTTGACAGATTAACAAAATCTAAAGGAGGAAGAATGGAGATCCATTTTGAGGCAGGTTTAAAAAGGCCACGTGAGCTACAGAGTTAGCCAAGTTAGTATCAGAGGCAGCCGTTGCCATGAGGTGTCATGCACGTATCGTCCCAACGTGGATCCTGTACAGGAATGAGAAAGACAATACCCAGTTTAACACCTTCCTTGACCATCTATCCGTAAGTAATGTTATTCATCGCAATTTGTAATATTGTCTTGCTCTGTCCCATACTTTCTAGCTTCCTCCTAATAAGACTCATATTCTTTTTTCAACAGATGAGGTTCAAGTTGGATCCAAAAGATGATGCAACTAAACAAGCACGCACTCATGTTTTTCAGTCTGCTCTGCGACAGTATTGGTACCACCTTAGAAAAGCTCACTTTGAAGGCAAGGCTAACAATGAAATCGCCCAAACATCTCCAGTGGAATATATTACAAATGGAGACTGGATAGCCCTTGTTAAACACTGGTCTGATCCAAAGTATCAGGTAGGGTATATGTATTTGATCAGATCACATATTGAACTTGTATTTATGTATGTGCCTTACAAATGTATCTTCTTCTAGGCTAACTGTTTGAACAAGACCAACCGTTCTAAAGTGAAATTCCAACAGACAACAGGATCTCGTAGCTATATTGCACACTGCGAGGCTCTTGTAAATAGCTGCTAGTTCCTTCTTTTTTCTGTGCCATATTATCGTATCTATATTGACTTGTTCCAAATACAGAGGAAAGCCCGTGCGGACCAAAAAGAACCTGAACCGAATGCAGTGCAAATCTTCAAGGATTGCCACACCAGCAGGATGAAGGGCATGAGCACACCAGTTCAAGCCGCTATTGTAATTCCTTACTCCTCCTGCCTTTGAACTGCTTGGTATTGTGATGTGTTCATTTAACTGCTTGGTATGTAGCCAATGTCAGTTACTCTGTTCACTTTTATACACAGTTGTCTTAACGTATCATTTCCACTTACATGGTTTAAAAGAGATGACAGATATTCTTTTGGTCTTGATCTGTGATCTAGTTGTGATGTTCACGTGCCCACACAATGACACAATAGCCTATTTGTTTTATATCTATTTGCCCATGATATGAATGATGCCATACTATGTTCATCCTACTTTAAACCATGTCTCTTTATCCTTAGATGTCAACGAATGTGAGGAAATAGACAATACAGTAGGCATGCTACATGGACATATGTTTTGAAAGTGATTTTACTATGTAGTTGGCACTACAATACATGCTAATGTATTACAGTAGTTCACCAAAATAAGTTATGTATAAACGTGAAACCAACTTTGTTTGTTTCTTTCTCATTAGTAACTTATCTGGTACATTAATCTACAAGTTCAAACTTTCAGCAAGCTATGGAACAAATGATTCAACAGCCACAACCACCTAAAGGTGACGAGGCTACCACATGCACAATGTCACCTCTTGCTGCAGTGCATCAGTATCTCTCCACTAACAGTGCAAAAAGCACCTTCCTGCGTAATTCTGGTTTGGTTGTCAAGGTAACCTCATCCAAATCGCCTACTGAACAAAATCTTCCGGCTAGACAGAGTGATATATCTATGCTCCAGACACAAGTCCAATCCCTAATGGATGTCGTTTCAAAAACAAGAATAGTGGTTGACAAATGTCATCAAGATATGAATGGTTTTGAAACCAGACTATCAGACATTTGCTTCGTTGTTCAAGAGCAATGGCAGAAAAAAGGGGAAGATCATGTTGCTCCATCAGGTTCTACAGCTTGAAACATTAGCACTCAGGTCAAATGATATGTGCTTCTATACATCTGATGGTGCTTTTATCTGCAAGGACTGTAAACTTTATGCCAATAGGCCTTTTGTTGTATGGTTGGCATTTTTTGTTGTGATACAGCATTTATCGTGCTGTTAAAGGCTGCAAAAATTATGACACTATTTTTGTATAGTGTAGGTTTATCTTAGTAATGTATTCGGCCGAAAGCCTCTTAGGAGCCCAACGTGCCAACATTCGTCGGGCCCATTCCAATTGGGCTAAAAACGACTATGGGCCGTAATTTGCATGTAGCCCACTAAAAATATCTGGGCCTAAATCAGCATAAGCTTTCATATTTTTTTGGTAGGCATGTTCCCAAAGTGGGCCTTTAATAGGCCTAAACATAATTTGGGCCCTAAGTAACAATAAGTCATTAACATGTGTAGATATCTCGAGCCCATAAAAAACATGGGCCTTTAATAGGCCGAAAGTGAGATTGGGCCCTGATTGTGCCAAATAACCCACTGGTCATTAGCAGGCCGAAATGTATCTCAGCTCGTGGTGGCCCATTTACAATGCGGATCGTTCAGAGGCCGGAATTCAGACGGGTCGTAAATGCGCCGACCTACTATACGGGCCTTTAATAGGCCGGAAGTTCGATCGGGCTTGATTAGTGTCAGTTTTATATGGGCCGTTAATAGGCCCGATGTGACATTGGGCCACATATGGCCCATGGATTTCGTCCGACATTAACAGGCCAAAAATCACAACAGGCTGAAAGTGGCCCAAATCTACAGTGGGCCTCTAACAGGCCGAATACCAGACATGGCGAATATGACCCAAATCCTTCACGGTCGTTTATGGGCCGAAAGTTTCAATGGCCAATAAATGGGCCCAAATGAAGCAGGACCTTTAACAAGCTGGAAACACACCAGGCGTAATTCAGCCCAAATACTTAGCGGACTGTTAACGGGCCAGAAGTGACCATGGGCCGCGATGATGACAAGTTTAGAACGGGCCGTTGATGGGCCGATTTGAAACTAGCCTGATGACCCACAAGTATAGGGGATCAATTGTAGCTCTTTTCGATAAGTAAGAGTGTCGAACCCAACGAGGAGCAGAAGGAAATGACAAGTAGTTTTCAGTAAGGTAATGTCTGCAAGTGCTGAAATTGTAAGTAGCAGAGTAGTTTGATAGCAAGATAATTTGTAACGAGCAAGTAACAGTAGTAGTAACAAAAGTGCAGCAAGGTAGCCCAATCCTTTTGAGGCAAAGGATAGGCCAAAACGGTCTCTTATGATAAGCAAAGCGTTCTTCAGGGTTCACAGGAATTTCATCTAGTCACTTTAATCATGTTGGTTTGATTTGTGTTTGCTACTTCAATAATTTGATATGTGGGAGGACCGGTGCTTAGGTGTTTTTCTTACTTGAACAAACCTCCTACTTATGATTAACCCTCCTGCAAGCATCCGCAACTACGAGAAAAGTATTAAGAATAAATTCTAACCATAGCATTAAACTTTTGGATCCAATCGGTCCCTTATGAAATAACGCATAAACTGGGGTTTAAGCTTCTGCCACTCTTGCAACCCACCATCTAATTGCTACTACACAATGCATTTTCTTATGCCCAAATATGGTGTGAAGTGTCATGTAGTCGATGTTCACATGACACTACTAAGGGAATAACAACATACATACTATCAAAATATCGAACACATATCAAGTTCACATGATTACTTGCAACATGATTTCTCCCGTGACCTCAAGAAAAAAAGTAACTACTCACAAATGATAAACATGTTCCTGATCAGAGGAGTATTAAATAGCATAATGGATCTGAACATATAATCTTCCACCAAATAAACCATATAGTAATCAACTACAAGATGTAATCAACACTACTAGTCACCCACAAGCACCAATCTATAGTTCCGGTAACAAGATTGAACAGAAGAGATGAACTAGGGTTTGAGATGAGATGGTGCTGTTGAAGATGTTGATGGAGATTGCCCTCCCCAAGATGGGAGAGTTGTTGGTGATGATGATGACAATGATTTCCCCCTCCAGGAGGGAAGTTCCCCCGGCGGAATCGCTCCGCCGGAGGGCAAAAGTGCTCCTGCCCAAGTTCCGCCTCGAGACAGAGACGGAGGTGGGCCGAGGAGGCCAGAACCCACCAGGGCATGCCTGGGGGGCCTGGCGCGCCCAGGTGGGTTGTGCCCACCTGGTGGCCCCCTCTGCTGGTTATTGGCTCCAATATTTCTTAAATATTCCATAAAAAATCTCCATGAAGTTTCAGCTTGTTTGGAGTTGTGCAGAATAGGTGGCCTGACGTAGCTTTTCCAGGTCCAGATTTCCAGCTGCCGGAATTCTCCCTCTTGGTGTGTTCCTTGCAAATTATGAGAGAAAAGGCATTAGAATTACTCCAAAAAGCATTATTGTGGATAAAAGCATTATAAATAACAGTAAGAAAACATGATGCAAAATGGACGTATCATAGTCGTACGGGCCTTAACTGCGAATGGGCCGTCTACAAGCAGGCCGTTAATGGGTTGGCCCGCTAATTTTGACTGGGCCAGCCTTTTCAACCTAAATGGGCCGCTGTTGGGCCTTGCCACGTGTCGACGTATCATAGGCACCTCCTGTCCATTGGGCGGTTAACATTTGTCCTTTCATGGTGCTGAAACGTGGTTGCTATAGCCAATGATAATTTTACACGTGGAAAATCCTCATTGGTCCCAGCTGTTAACGGGTTATCGGATCCAAACCGGAACCTGATAGCTTAACAGTGACCCATTACGGTGGACGCCACGTGTCGGTTACCCTTGACGAAAGTACTTCTATGACGCGATTTATTGTCATGGAAGTGGACACTTCCGTGATGATAATTTTGGTAATGTCATGAAACACTTCTACGACAGCACAGGTAAGACTATTTTGATTCTGTCATAAAATCGTCATGGATGTACATGCATGACAAAAAACGTGACCTACTGTGACAAACACGTATCATCACGGAAGTGTATTTTTGTTTGTAGTGTGTACACCCATATTTCTAAAGGTATTCTCACGCTTGGCTTCGTATATAATTCACGAGCCACCCTCATAGAGATCTATTCTGGTATCAGATGCAGTATTATTTCCCTAGCTCTGAACCCCTTTCACACTCGGTTTCAGGCATCGACCGATTGCCTGCTCGCTTGAAACTTCTTATTGTACCTTCTTGCTTTCCTCTCGATATTTTCTGGAGTTTCAATTTGACAGTTACATTCTGCCACATTCCGTGAACTGTCTACCAGATAATCAACCTTGTAGAGGTCCAGTCTTCCGAAGCTACCCCTTATCCTTTTTGTAAGTACGATGGAATTCCTGAAGGAAGGATGACGAGTTCATCATGATGACCCGAAGTAGAGAAATGAAGACATCAAGGAAAGGGATCAACTTCTTCGAGAAGAGCAACCAAGACCGAGAAGATCCGTTAGAATTTAGTAACCACAACTTCTTGTAGTGGAGGAGACTTGTAACACCCCTAGTGTCATGCTACAGTAATCCTAACCTAATGATGCCATGGCACCATGATTGTTAAGATTAATTGCCCCTGGCTAAAATCAAACTCAAATTCAATTTTGAATAGCAAGTGAAATTATTAGTTCTTCAAACATTAAAATTGAAATGTAGGTTTGGTTCAATCTCTCTCCCATACGCAGCTATGAATCTGTCCACTAAGTAGTACTCATGCACAAATTGTTCAAGGTCTACACTCTTCTATGAGGTCACAAAGAATGTTAAATGGGATGGACCATATGATGATACAAATCCCTTTGCATTTACTTGGATGTGCACAGGGGCAGCTGACGGTCATCCTCTTCCTCCGGCTCATCGGGCAGTTCACCATGGACGGGATAGAATTCTTCTTCTAGCAGAGCGGCACAGGGCGATGTTCTTGTAGAACTCTCAATTTTGTTTCTTGTTCTACTTCTGGGAATGGTTTTGGTGTGTTATGAGGGGAGGGGGGGAGGTGTTTGCTCTTGTAGCTGACTTCTTCCCTAAAAAATGGATCTGGGTATCTAACGAGATGTTTGTTTGGATTTGGATGCAGTTTCAATCCTATATTAGATGCGGGATGTACCCTAGGGGGTGGAGTGGAGTCGGTGGTTGCATCTATTCATGGGACTCGTGCATGTCAGCAAGATTGGATTTTTTTAAAGATTTGATAGGAGGAAGGGGAGCCGGAGAGAAGGAAGGAGGGCAGCACCAGGAAGACACACTTGTGCCCACGCGGCTGGACCTCCTCATCTCAATGGGATTCTACTGTTCAATTGAAGAATACGAGCACATTTAAATGACTATATCTGATATATGGTAGAAGGAATACGTGCCTGCTGCTGATCCCAGTAAAAACAGACGCATGTGATACCGGTCCTCAGGAGCACATCAATCATTGATCGGTAACATCACTATTTTTTATATCTCCCATGGCAACGGGCATTCGACTAGTCAGAGCATCTCCAACAGCGACACTAAAAATCGCGTGCACGATAAACATGCGTTTTAGCGCACGCAGAGTGGTTTTGCACGCTCCAGCGGGTTCGCACTGGTAGAAAATGGGCCTTTAGTCCCGGTTCGCAAAGGCCTTTAGTCCCGGCTGTGCAACCGGGACTAAATATGACCGACTAAAGACCCCCCCCCTTTAGTCGCGCCTCTTACGAACCGCGACTAAAGGCCCGTCCACGTGGGCGCCAGGGGTCCGTCGGGGCGGAGGACCTTTAGTCCCGGTTCTCGTGGCTAACCGGGACTAAAGGCCCGTCCACGTGGGCGCCAGGGGTCCGTCGGGGCGGAGGACCTTTAGTCCCGGTTCTCGTGGCTAACCGGGACTAAAGGCCTCCTCCGCAGGTTTAGGGTTTTAGCCCCCCTAAACCTGGTTTCTTTTTAATCTGTAGTGTTTTATTTCTTTTATATTTTGTTTTGTGTTTTATTTTAATTTTGATGAAGTTTCAATACACATATTCTACGCTACTATATACATGCATATGAAATTTCAAACAAGAAGAATTCAAGAGGAATATATAATATATATTCAATCTCGGGTGACCATATACAACTTCGAACAAGTTTCCATACACAGTTAGGATGGATGACCATATACAACTTTGAACAAGTTTCAATCTCGGGCATGCATATAAATTTCTTCGTCCTCGGTATAGTGTTCTCCTTTAGGATTGATGACTTCCCTCATGAAAAATCCTGCTAATTCAACTTGAATTGGTCGGAAGCGAGCTTCTGGACTAAGCCTCCTCCGCAAGTTATCCGTCGCCTTCCGCACGCTATCCAATGCCTTCCGCTCAGAGGTGTGTCTCCGGATGTTCTCACAAACATAGTATCCACATAGATTGGTCCCCGGTGGCTGCTTATCCACATTAACTAACCTTCTAAAATCTAGCTCATGTTTGAATTCACCGACAATTTCTTCTGAGAACCGTCTCCAAACCCTACAGGGCAAAGAAAATTAAATGAACAAGGGAGTTATTAGTTACTTGATATTAGGAAATGAACGAAAGAGACCGATCGATATAGAGCTCAAATGATTGAAAATAATTACTTTTGCAGCATTTTTCTCATGTCGGCCCAACGCTTTGGATCCGAATCCATAGAGTCCATGATTAGAACTCTGGAGGTGTGAAGTTCAATATTTAGCAGAATCCAGTGGAACCTGCGGACACGTTACATGCACAGTCATGCATAACTCATCGATTAGACATACCATGCATGGAGTAAACAAAAGAGAATGGGCACAAGAGAGAAACACTCACCCAAAATGGTAAGGAAATAGAATATGACTTTTGAGTTGATGCTTTCTAAGAAACTTGTACAAGTCTTTCTCCACGTCTTCGGGGTGATTTTGTAACACATGTCCATTAACGATATGTGGGTCAATGAACCCAACATCATGGATGTTTCTTATTTTGCATTCCCAAATCTTCAATCTGCATAATAGCGTACGCAACAATATAGTTAGGACAATATATATATATATATATATATATATATAGTGCAGGCAATGAAGAACGAGATGAGGTAGAAATAAATCACTTACAGAACGTAGCAACTCAGCATAGATTTGTCGAGGTCGCGCAGATTGAACAGCTGGAACAATTCACTCATATGAACTTGTACAGAGTACCGTTTGGTGTGATGCTCCTCTGTAACATCCGCATAAACATATTCTTTGTCGGCCCATGTTATGAATTGCTTGTACCAACGTAGCAGATTTCGCATTTGTGGTGGTAGACTCTTTTCCCGCACAGGCTCGACGAGAGGCCCATTCCGCACATATTGTAAACTATCTCACATACTGGCGCATCCTCAAGGCCTAAGAAGGCACGAAGAGTCAAACCCATCTCGGACGCTTGTTTCATGGCACTCGCTACAGTCAATCCAAGTGCTACCGCAGCTGCTATGATCTTGGGGTCCTCTTCCGGACCGGCTTTCACTATGAGCGGGGGGGTCGATTGTTTATTCTGCATCCCGAGCTGGTCAACTTGTTTCCCGCTTTTTTTACTTTCTTCTTTCTCCTCCTTCAATATTTTTGCTTGCCTACGAAGTTCATGTCCATACTCGTCAGGCATATTCAGCTCGGCTTGGGACGGTGTCGTCAAAAAATCCTTAGCCCACTTCTTTTGCTTCTCAGTGAATACTTGCTTGGGCTCAGGCTCTTTTATCGCCTTCATATCCGCCTTCCATTTCTCATAATGAGCAGACGCGGCCAATTTGGTTTCAGCTTCACTAAGTTCCCAAGGCCTTGGGAGGAGAGGCTTCAGTGATGGCTCCGGTACCCTTGTGGTCTTAGGTACATAAGGGTCCGGGTTAATAGTCCAGGAGCGGGTTTCCTTGCTGTCCGCCTGCTTCTGCTTCTTCGCCAGAGGTGGATTGGGGGGCGTCGTACCCGCCGGAGGAGGATTGGGGGGCGTCGTACCCGCCGGAGGTTGTGGATCGGGGGACGGTGTCGAATGGCGTGAAGGAGGTGTAGGTGAACCACCACGACCGCCACCACCGCCACCACCACCACCACCACCACCACCACCATCGGAGGGGGGTGGACTTGTTAGCCTTGGCGCCTCGCCTGGAAACACTATGTACTTCTTTTTCCATAGAATGATCTGGCGCTTGACATCTCCAAGTCTTCTCTCCCCTTCGGGTGTAGCTTTGTCAATCTCCAGGTCCTCAAACCCTTGGACTATGTCTTCCACCGTGACACGAGCATAGCCATATGCAATGGGGTTGTTGTGGTGGAGTGCTCCAGGTGTACAGGGTAAAGCACTGCCGCTAGCTACCTTCGTGGAAACGTTCCCCACGGGATATGCAGATCACATTCTTTCATCTCCTTTACATCATCCACGGGGTAGTGAGGCTCCGGTGCACGAATCTCGATCATCGGTGCACTAGCACCAGGCGGGGCATCCGTGGAAGCCACGCTGCTTCTCCGCTGCTGGCTTCCGTGATCCGCTTCATGATCTTCATGCGGCCCTGCAGCCGATTTTTCTTTTACTAGTTCATGCACGGTCTGCTTCAACTCATGGAGTTCCGATGCAAACTTCGCCATAAGATCTGCATCCCGGTCCATCTTTCTCTTACGGCTTCTGTAACAGTACGGGTCATTGTCCTGGGAAAACCCTACTTTCCACGGAACTTTGCCTTTGCCTCGTACACGTCCTCCGTGTTCATCATTCCCGAGGGCTGTTGTCAGTGCGTCTTTCTCTCTGTTGAACTTGATCAAGCCCTCTTGAGCTTGGGTCATTGCGTCAATAAGGGCTTGGGTGGGAGCAAACTTTTTCTTCCGGTGAACACACACCCCTGTCTCCGGGTCTAGCGATCCCCCATGCCCGTACCACCAGCTTTTGGCCCTTGGGTCCCATCCCTCTGTACCTAGAGGGATTCCTCGCACCCTCAGGTCCTCCTCCATCTTCTGCCACTTAGGCTCCGAAAGGCGGTATCCTCCTGGCCCCATAATATGATGGAACTTTTTCTTACTCACATTATCCTTATTTTTTTCGATATTTCCTTGAAATGCTTCGATTGCTTTTGCCTCACAAATTCTGGCCAATCATCTTTCAGTTTCTCATGTTGTCCATTGAAATCCGGAGTCTTGCCCTTGTTGACATAGTCACGGGTTAATTTTTTCTTGAAGTTCCGGAATGCTTCGCCCATCTTCTGAAGAGCGAACTCTTTAACTAGCCTCCTCCTCTCACGTCCACCCGGAACCTCGTTACCGAATTCATCGACTTTGTTGTATTCCGGAGGTAGAATGAAATGTTCCATAAGCTTTCTCCAGCAATCCTTTTTCGTTCTCTTGTCGACAAAACTGAAACCAAGACGTGCCTTCTTTGGCTCCTTCCATTCCTGGACGGTGATCGGGACGTTGTCTCTAACAACGACTCCGCATTGGTTGATAAACTTTAAGGTGTGCTGTAGGGGCTTGCCGGTTTCACTGACAAAATCAATGGCATATGTTTCTCCTGTTTTCATCGCCTTGGATTTGCCACGCTTTGTCGTACTCGATCCGGCCGAGGGCTAAAAAAAGAAAGAGAGTCGCGCGCGTTAATACATATGTATTCACATTTCAGTAAGTTTGTATCACGAGAGGCTCAATGTATATATATACCTCGCCGGAGGTGGTTGCTACTTGCAATTCGAGATCGTCGTTTGTTGACGGTTGACCTCCGTCGACAATGTCCGTTCCTTCACCTTCTTGATCATCGACAATGTCTGTTCCACCGTCAAGGTTCAGAAAAGAAGAGACTACATCCTCTTCTTGCTCATATTCTGAGCCCGGCACATAAGGAATCTCGTTGTTTATGATGCCCATTAAATAACGTTCAGCCTCCGGATCCCTAAGCGGCTCGGCTCTATCGTCCGCCATATGTCACTC
>NC_057814.1:233758118-233765156 GCF_018294505.1 Triticum aestivum | reverse complement strand
ATATTTCTTTAATACTCCCATGAACCTCTCAAAGGGGAACATATTGTGTAGAAATACAGGACCGAGAATGGAAATCTCTTCGACTAGGTGGAGCAGGAGGTGCGTCATAATATCGAAGAAGGATGGTGGGAACACCAACTCGAAACTGACAAGGCATTGGACCACATCGTTCTGTAACCGTGGTAGATCTTCTGGATTGATTACCTTCTGAGAGATTGCATTGAGGAATGCACATAGCTTCACAATGGCTACTCGAACATTTTCCGGTAGGAGCCCCCTCAAAGCAATCGGAAGCAATTGCGTCATAATCACGTGGCAGTCGTGAGACTTCAGGTTTTGGAACTTTTTCTCCGCCATGTTTATTATTCCCTTTATATTCGACGAGAAGCCAGACGGGACCTTCATACTGCTCAGGCATTCAAAAAAAATGACCTTCTCTTCTTTGGTAAGAGCGTAGCTGGCACGACCTCGAAACCATTCCGGATACCGGTCATCTGGGTCTTTCAAAAGTTGCTGGTCCTGCCGTGCTTCCTTTGTATCATTTGTCTTCCCATACACGCCCAAGAAGCTTAGCAGGTTCACGCAAATATTCTTCGTAACATGCATCACGTCGATTGCAGAGCGGACATCTAGGACTTTCCAATATTCTAGCTCCCAAAATATAGATTTCTTCTTCCACATGGGTGCGTGCTCGTCAACTCCCCGCGGAACTGATTGTCCGCCAGGACCCTTTCCAAAGATGACTTTCAAATCCTTGACCATATCAAATATCTTAGCACCAGTACGTTCCGCAGGCTTCGGCCGGTGATCTGCCTTGCCGTTGAAATGCTTGCCTTTCTTTCTTACGTTATGATTTCAGGGAAGAAATCGACGATGACCCAGGTACACGTTCTTCTTACAATTAACCAAACGTACACTTTCAGTCTCATGTAAGCAGTGCGTGCATGCATTGTATCCCTTATTTGTCTGTCCCGAAAGGTTACTGAGAGCAGGCCAATCGTTGATGGTTACAAAAAGCAACGCTCGTAGGTCAAATTCCTCTCCTTTGTGCTCATCCCAGACACGTACACCAGGTCTGGCCCACAACTGTAAAAGTTCATCAACTAATGGCCTTAGGTACACATCGATGTCGTTCCCGGGTTGCTTTGGACCTTGGATGAGCACTGGCATCATAATGAACTTCCGCTTCATGCACAACCAAGGAGGAAGGTTGTAGATGCATAGAGTCACGGGCCAGGTGCTATGGCTGGAGCTCTGCTCGCCAAAAGGATTCATGCCATTAGTACTTAGACCAAATCTTATGTTCCTTGCGTCAGCTGCAAAATCTTTGAACACTCTGTCGATCTTTCTCCATTGCGTTCCATCAGCGGTGTGTCTCAACTCCCCGTCGGACTTACGGTCCTCTTTGTGCCATCGCAACGACTTGGCATGCTTTTTGTTCCTGAACAGACGTTTCAACCGTGGTATTATAGGAGCATACCACATCACCTTGGCGGGAACCCTCTTCCTGGGTTTCTCGCCCTCAACATCGTCACCAGGGTCATCGCCTCTGATCTTATAACGCAATGCAGTGCATACAGGGCATTCATTCAAATTCTCGTATTCACCGCGGTAGAGGATGCAGTCGTTAATGCATGCATGTATCTTCAGAACCTCTAAACCTAGAGGGCAGACAACCTTCTTTGCTTCGTACGTACTGGCGGGCAACTCGTTATTCTTCGGAAACATATTCTTCAACATTTTCAGCAAATTTTCAAATGATGAGTCACCTACACCTTCCTGTGCCTTCCATTTTAGCAAATCCAGTGTGCACCTCAGCTTTTTCAGACTATTATCGCATCATGGATACAACGACTTTTTGTGATCCTCTAACATGCGATCCAAATTCTCCCTATCCTTGTCAGTTTCGCAGCGTCTCCGTGCATCAGCAATGGTCCGACCAAGATCATCAGCGGGCTCATCATGTGCCTCTTCTTCACCTTCACCTAACCCTTCCCCACCTTCAGCATCATCCTCCATGAAAGTATCACCGAAATGATCATGATAGTTGTCATCGATATCATCCCCTTCTTCATCTTCTTCCATTCTAACCCCTCTTTCTCCATGCTTGGTCCAACAATTATAGCTTCGCATGAAACCGTGCCGAAGCAGGTGCATGTGAACGTCTCTTGAGGAGGAGTAACCCTTCTGATTCTTACAGACAGCACATGGACAGATAATAAAACCTTGCTGCTTGTTCGCATTTGCCACTACGAGGAAATCTTTCAAACCCGTAGTGAACTCGCCGGAGAGTCGGGGACCGTACATCCATTGCCGATTCATCTGCATTATTATTATATAAAGTATATAATTAACCATCATGCATTTGTTAAACTAACTAGCTAGAAATAATACAAATTAAACAATGAACTACACACATGCATATTTTATCAATGACACATGAAAGGTTCAAGTTGCTAACCGCGATCGCGGAGGAAAAATAAATGAGAAAGCTCAAGTGTGGCTCGGACACTTCATATCATGTTTGTTTCAGGCTCTCGGGCATTTCATCGAACACCTTGTGTGCATAGAAGGAACCAAAAGCAAACCCACCACCCCCTTCTGAATATTGTGAAGTGAGCTGAGTGAAGTGAAGTGAGTTGAGTCCTATATATAGGGATGGGCCTTTAGTCCCGGTTGGCCTGGCCAACCGCAACTAAAGGCCTTCGGGGACCTTTAGTCCCGGTTGGCCAGGCCAACCGGGACTAAAGCCCCTCCCGTCCGCCAGCTGTCGACCGAGCGCGCTGGGCCCAGATAGTTGGTCGCGGGTCTCCTCCCGAACCGCGAGTAAAGACCCCTTTTGTCGCGGTTCGATTATTTTGGGGACTAATGGGGACGTATGGAAGCCTCTTTTTCTACTAGTGTCGGGAGATTCCGGCACGCGGAAAAGAATCGCGCGCGCGAAAAAACGGACCGCCGCGTGGCAGTTTTGGCGCTCGGCGTGCGGCGCGCTCTATAAAACATGCCTGCCCGAGCCGTCAACCGCACACTCGAGTGCCCTGCCGCCCCCTTCTTTCCCCCGCCGTTCTCTTCTTCCTTGCATCCAACGCGCCGCCGCCGTCGTCGCGCCCTTCTCCCCCGCCGCCGACATGTCGCCGCGCGCTGCCGGAGCAGCTCTGGCTAGCGCGGCGTCTGCGTCCGCCCTTCCGGCGCGTTCTACGCGGAGATCCGCTCCGGTGACGCGTGTTTCGTTCTCGGTACGTTCGAGACCGCGCACAAGGCCGCCCACACGTACGATGCGGTGGCGTGGCGCCTCTCGAAGCCACACTCGCAGATGAACTTCGGCGACGTGTGGACGTGCGAGCAGGCGCAGGAAGTCGTGCCTCTGCTGCGGCTAGTTACCGACGCCGACCGTCAGGAACACCATAGGAAGCGACGCTGCTTCCTCATCGCTGAGGCGGACGAGCAAGCCATGGCGGAGTGGCGCCAGCGCTACCCGCAGGACGTAGCTGACGAGAACGCCTTCTGGGCGGAGAGAAGGGCAAAGCGGCGCGCGGAACGGGCAGACAGGCGTTGGCGGAAGGCACTGGCGAGTCGGCGGAAGGCACTGGCGATATCGCACTGCGACCTGGGTCAGGCGTCATTCTTTGACGACACCGATCCTCGGTGGGAAGACACGTTTCTGTCGACGTCGGACGACACCAGCGAAAAGGACGACTCGAACGACTCGGAGTAGTTGCACTGTAGTTTTTATCTATGTTATTTGTATCGGACTAGTTTATGGTGTTTGGTTGAACTATGCTATTTGTATTGTTGAATTTTATCTATATTTTTTATCAAAATATCGTTCGTATGTGTTCTGGTTGCTCGCACGTCGATTTTTTGCAGCGTATATTGGAGCGGCTCGCACGCGCAATATTTTGCAGCGGCCGCTGAAGCCAGCGCCCTACCGCACGCAAAAACCGCTATTTTCACGCTGTAAAAATTGTTTTACGTGCCGCGTGCACGTGTTGGAGATGCTCTCAAAGGTTAAAAATTTGATCCAAAATAGTACAACTAACAAACCAGGACCGTCGAGGTAGTATATTCATTTTTTCCCTGAAAGAAAAAAAAAACATCATCTGGAAGTGGGCGCGGACGGCGACGGTCCTCCCGGCCCGTACGGTCCACGCTGCCGACGCCTTCCACGCAACGCAAAGGCAGGCTGGGAGCCTGGGACACTGCTAAAAAGAAAAAGGTAGGCTGGGACAGAGCCTTAGAAGCCACTCGGTTTCGTATAAAAGCCCCTCGGCTCGCCCCAAATTGGCCAAATCACAACACCGAGCCCGAACTAAGCCCCGGCTGCAGCAGCTCCCATTCCTCGCCGTCGAGCTCACCGGACACCGCCCGAAGCCAAGATGGTAAGCGGATCTAGACTTCTCCACCTGGTTTGAAAGGATGCCCCCTTGTCGGGACGGGTCGGTGCTGATTGGTTAGGAGCGGATCCGGATCTGGATCTGCGTATGGGATCCTCGCCTTGACACCTTTGGATGCGATCCCTTCGTGTTCTCGATTCTGATTTGCTCCTGATGTTTGCGCTTGGTTGGGGGAAATAGGTTTTTAGTATCATTTTCGTGGATCCGCTTGATACGTTGGTTTGGGCTAGCAGTGCTCGGATCGTTCGATTTACCGTGAGCATGGAGCCTTTTACGGGAATCGGATGCTGTAGTTTTATTTCTCGCGGCGAGGATGGATCAGGAATAGGTAGATACATGGGTTATTTGAGTCGAATGCTACTGGAAATTAGATATTTATGTTCTCCGTCAAGTCTTCATAATGGGGAGATTGGATGATTTGCCACGATTTATTCCATCTTGGAATAATTAGTACTAATGAATTAGTGACGCTGCCATCAGAAATGGAATATTTGTATTTGCTATTGCCATCAGAATTCGTACTTTGGGAGTGTGTGGTGGAATCAAGAGCATGGGTAGAAATCTCAGTGGTGACGTAATTCTCTAGTGTACACAAAAACCTCTGTAGCATGTTGCGGGTGGAACAACTGCCGATCTTCCATCCTGCTAAACATAGGCGTTGAATGCAAATTTTGCTCACAATATCATGTAAACATTTTTGTGTTTAGGTTTTGTACCCCTTTTGGTGCAAATGTGGAGAGAGGTGCAGGTATCTTTTTGTAAAATTGCCATAGTTTGATTTCTATTCGTCAGATATAGATTGGACGGTCTATATTGCAAGATGGCAGGCATAATATCATCACCAACTCGGTTTTTTATAAGAGTAGAGATAGAGAAATATTGATGCCACTGCAGAAAAGTAAGCATGTTCTGTTGTAGTGGTGGCATTGTCATGGGTTGTCACTTGGTTAGTAAACTGCCTATTAGGCAGGAAATAGTATCGCTGAACTCACAATTGTTGGCTGGAAGGTCAACTGACGACTGCATGTAACTGGCTAATCTACTGATAGTTTTGCTATCATTCGACCTCGTATATGTGGAGTTAGCAGTTTGAGTGCTTTTTTACATTGTTCAATGTATCTTTTTCGCTGAACGGTGGCCTTTCTCTTTCTGTATGCCAGACTACTTCCAGGCGCCTTGCTGACAGGAAGACAGCGAAGTTCCAGAAGAACATCACCAAGAGGGGTTCGGTGCCTGAAACCACTGTGAAGAAGGGGAATGACTATCCTGTCGGACCTATAGTGCTTGGATTCTTCATCTTTGTGGTCATCGGATCATGTATGCATTCCAATCTCCTCTCAATCTCTTATGTTCAATCTACTTTACTGCCACTTGTCACATGCTCACTTTAGCATTTGTCATCAGCCACTTTGCTTTGGGAAGATATTTACTAGTGACTACGTTTCTTTAATCTTAGCGTTTGTCATGAGTATAATTGCATTAACATTTTGATTATTCATGTCCTATGTAAAGAGTGTATATTCTTCTGTAGAGTCCTGTGCTAGATCTTTGACATTGATCTTGTGTGCGACTGTGCGCATTCTGGGAACCATTGACCTATTTTCTCTGAATATAAGGCTATTGCAGGATTCTAACAAACCCTTCGACTCAAAAACAACATAACTACGATTGTGCAGGAACCGAAAGGTTGCATCAATCTCATGATTTTCGTGAACTTACGTTGTGTGGTTCTGCCATTTTTTCCTGCTTGTCCATATGGAACTTGAGGGTTGTCTACGTCCTTGCTGTTTGTCTGTCTTTCAGCATAACTAAGATGAAACAGTTCTTCTTAGTGTCGCTTATTTTGTAATCTCAAATGAAAGATCTTCCAGCTGATTTGCCTCTTTTAACACGCTACAGCTCTGTCTCTGCAGCTCTGTTTCAGATAATCAGGACAGCGAGCAGTGGTGGGATGGCCTGAACACTGTCATACATTAATACAGTTGCAGCTAAATCTGTTTGATGTCGTCATAGTTTGTCTTCTTAAAAGTACCTAGTTTGAGCTGATGTTGTAAGAACTGTAAACAGAGTTATCAATCTTATACATGTTAAACGGACAAGTTTGTCTCTGGTCACTGTTTTCAGTCGCATTTGCATGTTGAAGCAACCTCTTTGTTTGCAACTCAGGCGGCAAGTGGACGCGGGCTGCCCGCGGCGCCCACTTCCCAAGCCAACTAATTTGCGTACGTGGACACCCGCGGGACTGTGTCAAAGTTACGTGGAATTTGTGGGATATCCCACAAAACCCACATCGAGCCCACCTGTGTCTACATCCTTCACATGCGACGCGTCCGGATGAAGAGGCAGTGGGGATTAGGCGAGGAGAGCAGCAGCCGGAGCGCCGCCGCTAGCTCCGGCAGCACTCGTCCTCTCTGCCCGACATGCCTGCCATGTTGATGGAGGAGAACTTCGCTGCTGCCATTGCCAGATCCGCTCTCACGCCTCCATGCGTCCCCCCCTCCGCCGCGACCTGCCCTTGCGCCAATGCAGGAGAGCTTTGTTGGCGCCGCCGGCCGCCGTTAGCTCCGCATCCACGACTCAATGCTTCCTACCGCTCGGCCACGACATGCCCCCCTGTGCCGATGGAAGTGAGCTTCGTAGAAGC